>NC_133188.1:9287500-9587500 GCF_049306965.1 Danio rerio
AGAAGAGCAGCATGTGCGTTCAAAAGAACATGACATGATTAAATGCACAAACATTTTCTTAGTAAAGAGCTGTTTTTCAAGGGGCTGTAATGCGAAGACGAGCATTTGGCCCAAGAGTGAAAAAGCAGCTAAAGTGTGTAAGCAGCTTCCCTACACTAAACATTAACAAATTTGATAAAATACAACTTAAAAAAAACAGCTCAGAGGAGTTCATTTTGATTTCTTAATGAATTAACAGCTCTCTTTTGGTTTAATGTTAAGTCAACAGGATTTTTTGAGTTTTCTGGGTCAATTTTAGGAAAACCTACTTTTGGACCTGTTGGAAAAGATGTAGCTTAAATCTTCAGCCTATTTCCCGGCTAACTGTAGCATTAAAACCCTAGGATGAGATTGATATAGATCAGAAGCCGGAATAATAATACGTTTAAATAGGAAAACATTCTGTTGGCTTTGTCAAGGCCACATAGCAAATTATGCCTGTTTAATATTTGGTTGTTATTAGTGGTTGGCTGATATGGGTTTTCTGAATGCTGATGCCAAGATCTTGGAAAGCAGGGTGGCCTATGGCTGATATAATTGTACTTTTTTAAAGTAATAATTACATTTAAATTATATTAATATTGAATTAAATGAGAAATAATCAGAAAATTGTTTAAAAAATAAATGTGTAAAGTAAACATTGTTCTAGTTTAGTTTAGCTACTGGTTTTGGGCATGCACCACTGGTCAATAATAAAGAACTTGATTTTTCATAGGCGCTCTATTGAATTAATATGATATTGTATTATTTAATAAGGAAACATTGGTTAACAACACACTCTGTATCTAAAACCTCCATGTGTACTGACCTATTTATGCAAATATCCTAAACATAAAATAATAATATATTGGAGATTAGGAAGCATTTCTGCTATAAATAAAGCAGAAAAATGAAGTATTGAGAAGTGGATCTAGCAGAACAAAAATGGAATGTAACAGCAGGTGGCAGTAATGGATTACGTAATTTTTTTTTGGTGACTCCATTATTTTTAAAGCAAAGCAGGTGTTTTCAGTGTGAATATCATCGCTATTATTAGGCAAATTTAAAAGGCTACATTTGTAATATAATTTATATTGTTAAATTAAACACTATAAGCAAATAATATGATAAAATTGATATAAAAAAAATCACAGAAACACAAAGAGCTTACATTAAGGATTATTTTGATTTGGACTAAAACTATAAACATGCCTCAGGAAAAATATTACCAATGTACATGTTGAGATAAAATGTGCCACTGCAAGATACTTTCTGTTAAAGCAGTTCAACAATGCCTTTCAGGCTACGTTTAAGACTTGTCTGTAAAACTGGCAAAAAAAAGATATTAAATGCAAGCAGACAATGTTTATCAATCTGTAATTGCTTATTTAAAAAACAAATCAGTGAAGAGGCAGGCAATGAGGCAAAGGCCGTGGTCATGGTTTCTGTGTCGAGAATGGACTTGCATTCTCGTGGTGACCAGCTTGCCAGGTTACCTTAGAAGAAACAGTCTTTAAAGGTAGAGGGGTAGAAACCATTTCAATTCAGCTATTGATCTCTGGTGAAAGAAACTACCCTTTACCGCTGTGCTAATTTATTTCTTAATATTGAGAAACAAAATGTATCAACTTTTTCTTGCACTCTGCCTGGGTTAAAGCATATATGCATTTAAATAAAAATAGAAAAGAACTAAAGTTGCCTAAGATTAAAAATTAGCATTTATGTCTTGACTAGTGTTGTCACGATACTGCAATTTCGCTACCCATCTGTACTGAAATTAAAAAATGTTCATTGATGTTTTGAGCTTGGTGGATTCAGGTAGATTCAGCGTCCATCTGGGTCCTCAAATTGTTGAGAATATGTGACCTCAGCTGTTTGGCTTCAAATTGCAGTTGTGCTGGATTCAGATTCTGACTGGAGTGATTTCAGTCTCTGTCTGGATGTAACCGCACCAAAACTGTGAACTGATGAAGGGATGCAGCCTGACATTCAGTTAAATACATAATTTTGGGTGCCGTAGTTATTAGTAGAAACAAAAACTGCCATGACAAGTTTAGTTGATCTTGTTTCCGGGTCTTGCCTGAAAGTATTATTCGGCCATTTGTTAAAAATAATCCACAGCCGAGCTGGGAACTTACTATTTGCATTACTTTGGAGACATGATAAAAATGATTCTTAAGACACGATGTGACATCAAACTTGTATAAACCAAATTTATGAAATGAATTTGTTCAATCTCTCTTTCAGGTACGGGTGGTTTTGCACTTGGAGAGGTTGTAAGTGCATCTCATGCCCAAGGTGTGCTGTTCTGTCTTGCAAGCAACTTTCTTGAAGTCAAACAGCTTGCGTGCAACCTCTTAAAGAAATTGCCCCCTTCAGCAGTGCAGCTCCAGGTCAGTGTAAACAAGAGTCTGACTCTGAGACTAGTATTGGGTCATGTTCAAATATAATAATAACTTACAACTTGTGTGTACCTGCATATATGCATATATATATTATATCTTACATGTATTATACATATATTTACATACACATAAACACACAGGGCTGCCCCTAATTATTCTGGTCGAGTTTTTGTTGGTTGGTTAGTCACAGAAAAAAAAAATATACACAATAAGTGTATGCATGCTGTAGATTCGTGAGCTGAACCCAGGCATCGTAGTCAGGTAGTTAGCATGCATTTACACTCAGCACTAAGGATGGGTATCATTAATGCCCTTTTCGACTGAGTGGTACAGTACTGTTCGGTACGCTTTTATGGTTGTTTCCACTGTCAAAGGGTCCTAAAAGCGAACTGTATCGTTCCACTTTTTGGTCACCCTTTACAAAGGGTACCAACAGGCCCAAAAGGTACCACAAGGCGGAGCTGAACGCTATTGGTTTACAGAGATACGTCACTCGCAGAAGCAGGAGAATGAAAACAAAGGAAGCGGCCTTTTTAAAAACACAGCCGAGACATTACACCATAATAATATATACATATAATAACAAGCCATGGTCGACTGAGCTCAAACAAACATTGTCGTCGTCTTGATAAACAGCCACTAAGCCAAGAAAAAGAACAGAATTATCTTGTACCCCATAATTTTTTTACAAAGCTATCTAAAGCACGAGACGCTCAGCGAGCATCTATATTTTGAATTAACAAACTTCTTGAGCTCATATTAATAACATGCCTGTGATCATTGAAGTGCTCTGATATCCGATTCATTCAGAAGCAGACAAACGCGAAAGTGAAGCGCAAAAAAAAGGAGAAGCCGGAAAAAACAGCAGCAAATGATGCTTGTGCAATCTAAAATATGAACAAACTGCCATGTTTAACTATTATCATCACCTTTTGGACTGTTATGAACTTGGAATGACGGAATTACTTTCTAACAGGGGTTACATGTGCTGCTGAAGATTAAAGACACAGATAAGAGGTTTGCTCTGACTGTGGGCTGTATTTTGTGTTGTTTTTGAACCCAAATAAGGACTAAATGTCTGATGTGTGCAGTTTTTTTGTAATTGATAACATATATGTTGCATTTATTTATTTATTTTATGTAATTGCAGATGTTACAGTAGGCTATTTTGCATAATTTATCTGCAGTTATAATCAAATCATGTTCATAGAAAGGTTAGTAATGAACATTTTGTACACAAGTATTTATGTGTATAAAGCATCTGTTTTGTGAGAATTGCTGCTCATATGATATGTGAACGACCTGTACAGCTTTACTGTGACATTTCCTTCAATAAAAATTACGACGTCTGAAACTTTCTGTTGTACATCATGCCCAGCAAAAGGGTACTCTTTTGACAGTGGAAATGCAAGCTTGATAAAGGTGACCTGTACCGACTCGCACCATACCGCACTGTACCTCTCCGTGGAATGGGCTATAGGGTTTTTAATGGTATTACTGCTTTTATCAAAACCCCTTTATTGGTTCGGTGCTCAAACGGTACACTTATCTGTACCTTTTGTTGTTTTTTTCTATTTATAAAAAAACAAAATAAAACAACAAATTGAACAGAATTAAGAACACTTTATTTTACTGTTATTTTACTACTTTTCTACTGAGTTTGCATGTTCTCCCTGTATTTACGGGGTTTTCCTCCGGGAGCTCCGATTTCCCCCACAGTCTAAAGAAACGCGGTACAGGTGAATTGGGTAGGCTAAATTGTCCCTAGTGTATGGGTGTGTATGGATGTTTCCCAGACATGGGTTGCAGCTGGAAGGGCATCTGCTGCTTAAAACATGTGCTGGATAAGTTGAAGGTTCATTCAGCTGTGGCGACCCTGGATTAATAAAGGGACTAAGCAGAAAATAAAATAAATGAATGAATAATAAATGTAAAACAAAAAAATTAAACAACAAAGGACGCTCCAGGATAAAGAATGAAATACCTCAACAACAGACTGAGGGAGAGTTTCTGTTTAAGTGAGGGAGGAGCTTTCCATGTTCTCACAGATGGTTCAACTTCCATGTTAGCCTTTCCAAAAAAATAAATAAATAAATAAATAAAATAAAAAAATGTATATATATATATATATATATATATATATATATATATATATATATATATATATATATATATATATATATATATCTTTAAAAACAAAACGTTCTAGTGTTAGTTGGATTGTTTTTAATAATACTAGAAAAGATCTTGCAGTTTCAATTGATTCTCTATCATGTGGCAAGCTATTTTAAATATTAATATTTTTCCTCATCACTGTAGGTGCCAGAAAGGCTTCAGTCTTTGCTACAAGTTGCTCTGGACCTCAGCATCAGCAATAAACCATTTGACAGCATCACATCTGCCCATCTTTTCAACCTGCTTCTCCATCAGGAGGGTCTGCAGGATGCATTATTCAGCTGTATACGAAAGCATCACCTTCCTTTCCAGCCACCAGCACTGATCCAGTCGCTTGAGGCTTCCATACTTGAACAGAATGCACTGACAGGTATTTGATTCTTAAATTAAAATGACTAAAGATAGATAAACTTGCTAATCCAGGCTGCAATCTAAAAAAAGAAAAGATTGTTGGTTCAAGTACAATGTTATTTGTCAGCAATTCCTTTAGTGAATGTCAGAACTCCTAAAATGATTGATCAAGTAAAGACACACATTGAAAATAAAAAGAGTAGATTGTTTTGCTCAGATTTTCTTTGAGCCAGAATTTTCACTGCTTGTGCCACTGCCATCAGAGTAGGCATTAAAGCTGGCATTCATTGTTTATTTGGGATTATTGACTAAACCACAGAGTTTTGCACTTTGGAATTGTTTTTCAACTATTGGCTGATTCTCACACTTTAGCCTAAAGGTGTAATTTGGAAGTAGGCTGCACAAGTTTCCCTAATCCAGGTCCTTAAAGAATGAGCATCTGTAAAAAATGGGGCTGGGGGTTGGAGCCAACCCTACTATGGATGCCATTCATGCAAATGTTTTTTTTTTCTATACACTAACAAGCCAAACGATAAAAATGTATAAAAACTTCACTAGTGTTCTAGTGCACAAGTTTCCCTAATCCAGGTCCACAAAGAATAAACATCTGTAAAAATGGGGGTGGGGGTTGGAGCCAAGTCGGCTATGGATGCCATTGATGCCATACTGACATGACACGATGGAAATAAACACAGAATAGCAAAATATATGGGAAAGCATTGCTATTCAATGATTATATTGTAATGACTGTATTGCAATAGATAGCTGTTAAATCTTTGTGTTGAGTCAAAAGTAATTTACTGATAATTTGTCATTGAAATGGATGGTGTTACGTATTTGTTTTATTTATGGTTACACTGCTAACAAAATGGGTAAGAAAGTAGATGTATGAGATGAGAAAACATAAGTGTTAGCCGGCTTAAGAAAAAATTCACCTGGGAAATAGAGAGAGAAAAAGAGAAATGGGAGAGATTTTCCTGGGAAAGACCTCTAGTTTAATGAACAGCCTGATACAAAATACGTCAGAAGCGTTATGTCATCCAAAAGTATGTACAATTGTGTGTTTTATTAATTATTAGTACTTTTTCATTCTCATTTTCTCCTAATATCTTTTTAAACATAATTTAAAAAAATAGAATTAAAATTACTCATGTTAATCTGATTTTATAAGACTTCTTATATTTGTGCAAAGATTTAAAATGTCTTTAACGAAATTAATATTTTTAATGAAATCAAATGTATGACCTTTGATTTCTGCCCTTCAGTTTAAAGTCAACTTGGAGTCAAAGCTTTGATTGAAAAAGCTCAAAATGCATTGTAGTAGTCTATATTTGGCTGTATTTTAAAACAAAGAAACAATAGATAAATTATTAACGTATGTGGTCACACTTTATTTTGATGGTCCGTTTGTTAAATATATGTTACATTGCATCTACATGCCAACTAATTCTAGTTACATTATATCTCGTTACATTATGTAAGTTGGCATGTAGTTGCAAAGTTTCTTATAGTCAGTTAAATGTCTGTATTAACAGATTTTAAGCAGACAGTCTACTAATACTCAAATGGACCATCAAAATAAAGTGTTACCACTTATTTAATTGAGAAACTCCGGATACATACATCAACTTAGGCACACTGTAGAACATCAAGTGTTGAGAAAGACGAGAGACAGGACAATGAACACAGAAACTTAAATACATAGAGACTAATGACCAACACAGGTGTGCATGAAAACAAGTGAATCAAGGCAGGAAACAGCAAAGAGCACATCACAATACACACTGGTGCAGAGATCTGATAATATTAAAAGCAGGTTGTCTATGGAGACAACTTGGAATTTAATGAAATTGTTTTATGAGCAGGGCTTTACAACGTTAGTAGTAGTAGTAGTAGTTTTCCAACGTTACTAGCCACTCTGCATTTTCACTAGCCACAATTTTGTTGTTGAGAAAATATTTTATATGCATAAATATGACTTTGACATGCTAAAATTACTTGATTTAGATTGTTATGTCCACATGCCTTCTCATTCATTTCATGTTCTGTGTGTCGTGTATGAACAAACTGGTCATGGTTTCATTCACATCACTTTTCAGAACTCAAAATTAAGGATTTACCTAATTTATCTCTGATAACACCAAACAAAAATTATTTCTTAGCCACACATTTTAAATGTGTCAAACAAGCTAAATATAGCGGTATACTTTACTTTTTATTTAACAAAACATTTCTTTTAAAAAACCAAAGAAAAACAATTGACTTTTAAAAATAATTAATGTCATGTATCAAAAATATGCACAGTAATCTGTCCTCGCTAAAGGTCTCTCAGATCACCAGTTAACTACACATAAATGGAGAGTTAATCTCATATTAAATCAATATCGTTGTAAAAAATGATAATTAAACCATATAAACAAAAGTAACCGTAAGCAAAAGAAAGCAGGTGAAAAACATATAGGCTACTGTGTGATAATTACAGGATGATCACATGGTTAAGGCCAATTAAATATCTGTTCAAAGCGAAAGCAACCGGTGCTGCTTACTAAAAGACATATTTGGAGCTCTTGAAAGCAGCAAGACTGTGTGTGCATTAGCATTACTTTTTTCCTGACTATTTGAAAGAGATCCAATCACAGTTGCGTTCCAGGCACGCGTGCTTCAAGAAAGGATCCAGCACGCGCTTTAAACAGTCGCTCGCATCACATCAGCTGTTAGCGCGAGTGAATTTCCTCTCATTCGGTATTCATCTGCTTTCTTCTGCTCGCGCGAATGCAATTTTTTTTTTTGTTAGATCACATTTGCACGCATATTGGGTCATTCTTATAGTCAAACCCTGCTTTTAAGAAAACCACAATTTAAAAATTATTTTCAATATAAAGCCCTGTTTATGATGAACACATTCTATTTAGGTCACTGTAATGTAATTCCAAAATGTCTTGTAGAAATTTGTCATTGATTTAACTATACATTGAGATCTTATTTAAAATCCACATTTGTAATGTTTCAGTGGTGCAGTGGCTGATGACATGTCTGAAGGATGAGATTCTGAAGGCCGAGTTGTCTCTTTTGCAAGCTGCTGCTTCCTTTCCTTTATATGGCAGAGCACATTGCATCACTGCAATCCTGCAACAGCAGAACACTGGGTATGTCCTCACACACTACATCTTTAATCATCTTTTCATCTATTTACAGAGGTGTTGGTGTTCATTTTGTGTGGTTAATATATTTCTGTGTGTATAGATCACTTGTACTGCTGACTCAATGGAGGGCTGTTGTCTCAGAGCTCATAGCCCTGTGCTACAGGATGTCTGATGTTGTATCGCCTGTAGTTCAGAGCTCTTCCCCCGAGGGCCTCATTCCCATGGATGCAGAATCTGGTAAATGTTTCTAACATTGATTTAAGTGGGTCATGATCAGCTTCTGTTAGTCTTTAATTATGAGGATGTTCCCAATTTTTGGGGGGCAATAGAACAATGTTGGGCATACTACTTAAAATAAAAAGCCGTTAGCTATTGTTGTCAGGGTTCTAGAGAGGAAAGGAGCGAGGACTCAAGTGCAGGGAAATAATGGGTATTTATTGATAAAAAAATAAAAAGCAAAACAGCAAAACAAACTACCCCGAGGGGGGAAATATTAATAAAACAAATACACAAACAAACTAGACTGGGCAGGCTGGCAAACTGAAGAAGACAAGACAGGGAATGACAACATCTGATGACGAACTGGCACAGGACAGCAGACATGAGGAGAATATAAAGCAGAATTAAATTAATACACAGGTGAACAAACAGGTGTTAAAGGGCCATGAAACCCCCTCGTTTCAGCAGTGTGTTTTCACACCTCTACTTTGGAAAAAGTCAGAAAAGTGGGCGTGTCCAGCTCTGTTTAGGGGGGAGTGTCGGAGGAAGAAAAGCGGCTTGGTATGGGAGTGTCTATTTGGGCGCGCTGAATTTCAGAGTCAAAACACACACACACACACACAGCGGACAATGTGACTGTGTTTACATGGACATCTGTAGTCGAATTATTTGCCAAATTATTAAATGGTGGACTTTAACTGCAGTTTGGCTCTTTCATTCAGGGAATTCATTAATGTCCCTCCCGACAAACGTGATATTTGATTCGAGGAACTGCTCTAAGCGTGTACTTTTCATGCAATGTTTGATACCGCACGGCGAATGAGAGAAAAAAAAAACTCAGCATTTCCCGGAAACTTAGATACACACGGCAGGTAGCGTCAGAAAGCCGCGTGTGTTATTCCGGTCACAAAATCCAACACGAGGTTATAGTTTGGTTGTAACTGTTAGTGCTAACTATTGCACTCGGTGCAATAGTTTGTTTGATACGAATAAAATACGAACTGAATAAACAAAGAGCACTGGTCGCTCACTTACCAAATCTGTAGAGACGGGACAACCACCAGCAACTAGAGCCGCGTCTTTATTTAGAGGAGACTATAAGCGAATCTGGATCTTAGCGTTTGCAGATGAGAACAGCTCTCAGGTAAACAATAATCCTCCTTAGACACGTAAGTTATTGTTGTCGCGCGTTGCGTACACTGTTAATCCAAGCGTGAGTCTGCGCTCTCACAGAGAGAAAATGAAAACGAAACTTAACTGCAGCAAACTATAAAAGCAACACTTCACGCTTGTTTTGCCAACACAACGTGGCGTCTCCGCCGTCTAAACACTATGACAGTAATGAATATTAATGAAGTTGCACAATAGAGCGCGCTGATGGGTTTGAACCAAGCCTTACTCATGCATTAATGCATCACACTGCAAGACGTAATTAGACACACTCTGGCACAGACGCCCAGTCTGCACGCTGGAATACAACGCTATTATGTCATGACCGTGACGCAGCTTCAAAAATTTGTTTCAACAGGAAGTACAAATTTGTTGAAATAACGCAAAAACAACCAATTTACACTTTTTAGTGAAATATAGGTGTCCTAATAGTGTTTTTAGCAGTGTGGGACACATATACGACTGTCAACAGCTCAAAAAATGTGTTTTGGTGTTTCGTGACCCTTTAAACATGTGAATCTAATAAACTAATAATGGGTTAACAAGGAGGGTGGGATTTGACAATAGACGAGAGCGCATGACACAGAGACAACACAAGCCATGCGCTCACATAAAACAGGAGAACATGCAGCCAATGAGAGAACTCATTAACCACATGTTCATGACAACACAACACTGAAGCACACAACAAAAGCACATGACCACAATGTAAACACAGAGCCACTTGCTTTGACAACAGACGCAAGACACGAGCACACAATAGATAAACACCTTACCGTGCGCTCACACATATGCAACGCGCATGCTTCATCTCGGCGTCAACCAAAACTGAAAGCAACTAGACGGAGACGCTGAGAATGAAAGCGCGATGCTGACAGAACAAAACACAGACACGAGTACAAGAGCGCGCGTCCGTGGCACGCAGAGCCTGCGCGGCTGCATTAAGTAAGAGCGCGCACGCTCTGCGCACACCCACGATGGCGCACGCACACAGAGACAGACATAATGACAAGTGCTCGACCCAAGAAAATTCGAGCTGAGCACAACAGGACAGGACTAGACAGGGCTAGTGTCCGGACTCTGCCACCAAAACAATAATTTACGTGACCAGAGTGGCAGAACCCTGACAATTGTTGCTAATTTACTTTTCCAGGGGTGCAAACTTTGTCACCTTTTGGTGAAATTCATTGTTTTGATTTTGAAATAGGTAATTCATGTGAGTTGTGTAGACCTGTAATAAAAAAGGTAGGGGAAGGGAGGGTGCACCAATAGAGTGAGTGCACCTTCACTCTCCAAATAGCCGTGCCCAAACCAGCCACAGTTAGCGCTTACCATAAACAAGGAGACTGTGGCAATGAGACTCAATTCCGATTTTTTTTTTCTCCCGTGTGGCACAGATCGGATATGGCCTATGTACGTGTAAGCAGGAACAAATCACATGGATTCCGATTTACTTAAATCAAATTCAGGCTTTGTTTATTTGTGGAAATGCATCCGATATAAATCGGATCTGTGTTCTTGTGTCTGCAGTGTAAACGGGTAGATCGGATATACACTTGTGAATGCGAGTTGCGCGTCATTAAAAACCATAGTGAATGACGTTAAGTCTGATGGTTTCATTTTCGAACAGACTTCAGCAGAGTCCCAAACCTTAAATCTCATACACGAGGACTTAAACAGCTTTTATATTGTAATATAGCACAGGTATTTAAGCATGTTAACGAGAGCGAGAGAACACAATGTTCGCCACGTAACCAGTATAAACTAATATAAAACTTGTCCATACATCACTTGCATAAATCAGCCATGGACATTACAATAAAATGCCTAAAGGTTTAAAAAACCCTATATATCAAAAGAAGATCTTTCTGTCATAAACTATAGTAAAACAGCTTGTCAAAAGCTGCGAACAGATAACACACAGGAATAGAGAAAAGTGTACTCTTTAATTATCAGCTGTTAGTCAGTGCCCACTCCTTTTTTTCTTGGATACGAGTCGCTTTTAAATGATGATGTAAGCAGGTCATCAAAAATACCGATAGGGTATTAGTAGTAGCATATATTACACTTTGTGTCAAGCTTTGTATGTATGTATGTATCTATCTATCTATCTGTCTGTCTGTCTGTCTGTCTACCGGGAGCGACGCACTCACACATTCAAGGCGCACCTAGCTGAAAGCATCTCAGCTTTTCACAATGCCACAAGCGCATCGCAAGTCATGTGGCAAGAACTGACCATTCATCTTCATACTTTCTTAAAGCAATGTTTTGTCAGTTTGTCATCTTCTGAGAAAACTGTTCATGATCACCTAAAAACAACAGACGACATATGAGCACAAAGCATGTTGAAAATGGTGAAGGAAGTGATGTACCTTGCACTTTTCACGTGCTTTGAGACGCAATGTGTGAATGGTGTGATTGGCTAAGGAAGTAGGCAATAAAATGAGCTCTGCTTTTAAATGAGGGGAGGATGCATATACATCAAAGCAAATAAAAACTAGTTATAGGGGTATAACTAGTTTTTATTTGCTTTGATGTATATGCATCCTCCCCTCATTTAAAAGCAGAGCTCATTTTATTGCCTACTTCCTTAGCCAATCATTTATCGGTATTATGCTCCACTCTACCTGCAACACAAACACCAGAGCAGGTCCTATATATGAGTAAATATAGAGTATGAGTAAATATATAGTAACTGCATTTATTTATACCATATTTTGTAATAATTATATGCACAATTATGTCAATGTGTGAAAAAAAAGGAAACCTGTAAATGCAAAGTCTGTAAAGACACATGCTCATTAAGTGACTAAGTTGGTGTAAATGAGCATGCTAAAACTTCTCTTTTGAAATATGCAAAATTAGATTCTATACACTAATAGAACTAAACTTGAGCCCATTTTAAAGTTGCACATGTCATTACAATAAAACTTTTTTTCCCATTTCATCAGATTCCTCTGCTGGCCTACAGAACATTCTGCAGGAGATTCAACCTCGTGACTCAAACGATTTTTTCACTAGTGCCAAAAAGCTGGAGCCCAGTACAACCGGCCACAACATCGAGCAACAAGATGTAGAGAGCACTATCCATAAACCACCAATCTGTAACCCAGGTACAAACACAAGTCATCAACACTAGAGTTTCCCCACTTTATTGGCCTTTTGGTATTAGTATCACAAAATGTGTTGCAACCCTCTACAGTGCCAGTTAGGGATGTAACGGTATCAGAATTTCACGGTACGGTAATACCTCGGTATGAATGTCACGGTACGGTATTTATTGAATCATTTACAGGAAAAAACAAAACTTATGAAAATACTCCAAAAAAGTGCCAAAAGTGTCAATGACATACAAATTAGCCATCTATCTGTAAGCTTTGAAACAGGAACTTCAATTTTAATAACAAAAAAATATTAAACCATGTAAAAAAAATAAAGTTTTTAATTTAGTATTCTTGAAAACTCATCACATGCAACATTTAATCACTCACTCACTTGGATAGAGATGGGTTTAAAGGAAAATTATCATATAAATATAATCTGGTAAAAGCTGGTATCTCTGGGCATTTACAATGTCCCCTGCAACAGAAAAAAACCCCTCTCATTTGGGACTGAGGTTTCTGGGACAAGAGAGATATGACTTGGCCCAGGTTGACAGCAGTGGGTAACGTTGTGCATTGTCTTTCCCCCACTTGAGAGGACAAACCATGGGTAAGATAGAGATCTCATGTCTGCATCAATCTGAACAGTGTGCTGACAACACCGCTATTCAGTACGCGCGCGACAACACAGCTGATAAGAACTCGCGCGACAACACAGCTGATAAGAACTCGCGCGACAACACCGCTATTCAGTACGCGCGCGACAACACAGCTGAAAAGAACTCGCGCGACAACACCGCTATTCAGTACGCGCGCGGCGACAACACCCGCTTTAGAGTTTTACAGCTCTTTTTCATCCCCGCTTCTAGCAGCACACTCCATTTCCGCATTACTGGATCTGCAGCGACAACAGACCGCAAGGGATGATGGTCAAGCATGGGCTGATGGGAAATGTAGTTTCAGCTACCTCCCGTTCGCTTCATTCGCCTGAGCAAATTTTCTCAGAAGACCTATAGTTTTACCGAGTCATGCGACTTCGGTAATATCGAAAAAAATGTATATTGCGGTATGACGGTATTTACAATACCGTTACATCCCTAGTGCCAGTATATCACTTGCATATGTGGCTAAATAATGTCTATTATGGAGACATAAATAAGTTTCAATTTTAGACGTTCACATGAAGTGAGTGCAATATTCCGGTTCATATCAGTAGATGTAGTGTATCTGGTGTGCAGAGAGGGCAAAAGTACACAAATCCTTTACTCAAGTAAAAGTACAGATACTCATGTTTAAAACGACTCTGGTGAAAGTTGAAGGACTCACCACACTTTTGTACTCAAGTAAGAGTAAAGAAGTACGGCCTGAAAATATGTACTTAAGTAAAAATTATTCATTACTGCTACCTGTTATAGTTTAGTTAGAGTTTTTTTTGTGTTATTAGATTGAAAGTTCAGAGAAGTACAATACAGCGTGGTTGAAAGTGGACAAAAGACTTCATTTAAATGCCAGATCTGAACAGAAATGTGTCTCGTTAACCTGTGATCTGGTCGACCAAAACGCATCTTAGTCGATTACCCAGTATAATCATGACATTAGTCATGTTTACATCGCTAATTCTGTCTCATCCACATTCCTCATTCTTGCCGTTACCATGGTAAGCTTAATAAACAAGCCTATATGCGGTGTGTGATCAGACATTGAAAAAGCCGAGCACTGCAGCACGCAGGCATGCGATGACAAGATATATAGATTGCACCACAAAACGCATTAAAAAGAAAGTGACGAGCCCAATTTTAAAATGTAAGGAGTAGAAAGTACAGATATTTGTGTAAAAATTACAAATATCAATTCCTGCTGCCGCCTGTTTTTATCCTTAATCAAACAACGAGAAAATCCCTCGCTGCTTTTGACTGAAGAATTTTTGTAGCTAACGTGCTATTCTGACGGTGAAGATGCTTAAAGCACAGTTTGTTTCATATTTTTATTGTATTTATTTCTCTTTCCTTTGTAGAAAATAACTGTATATGCAGTTGAAGTCAGATTTATTTGCCCTCCTAAATATTAGCAACCCTTTTTCTCCCTAATTTCTGTTTAATGGAAAGAAGATTTTTTTCATCTTATTTCTGAACATAATAGTTTTAATAACTCATTTCTTATGTCTGATTTCTTTTATCTTTGCTATGACGACAGTACACAATATTTTACTAGATATTTTTCAAAATACAAGCATGCAGATTTAAAGTGCGATTTAAAGGCTTAATTAGGGTAATTAGGCAAGTCATTATATAACAGTAGTTTCTTCTGCAGACAATCAAAAATATATATTGCTTAAGAGGGCTAATATTATTGACCTTAAAATGGGTTTCAAAATATTTAAAACTGCTTTTATTCTAGCCAAAATAAAACAAATAAGCCTAGAAGAAAAAAAAAAAGATAGAAAAAACTGTTAAAATTCCTTGATCTGTCAAGTATTATTTGGGAAATATTTTTTTTTTTTTAAATTCTCAGGAGCGCTAATAATTTCAACTGATAATCGTTTTAAAAATCGTGATTAAAATTATGACCAAAATAATCGTGATTATTATTTTTCCCAAAATTGAGCAGCCCTAGTATGGGACATAATTATTCATGCAATAAGGTGAGAACATGATTTCCCATCCACTTTTTCTTTCACATAACTAACAAGATTAATTGCTTGATATTGACTTAACTTGGTAGCACTGGCCTTATTTATCTATATGCTTCAGAATATGATTCTTAAATAGACTTATTTATTCAGTTCACGCATTAAATTTAATGAAAAGACATTTAAATGTACTATAAGCATATTGAGGAGCAGAAGTGGAGCTCATAAAATACTGTGGTAAAGTAAATGTTCATATCGTTGCAAGGAAGAGTATAAATACAAACACACAAGTGTTGCAGGTATAACAATGATCCCCGGAGGGTTTTTAAGTGATAGTTTGCGGTAAAGTGCTGGAGTCAGTGTGCTGCTGTACAGGTCTTTGGGGTGTGCTTGTAAGAGTCCAATTGTCCATAGGTTATAGTCAATATCAAGTCAAGTTCTAAGGTGAAAGTCAAGTTCCAAGATCTTTCGCTGCTCCAGTGGTGCCGGTTGTCACCTAGTGCTGGTCTTGTGGTAGACCCTCATTATATTGGGCCTCAGTTAGGCAGTGTAGATCATTGAATCTGTAAATAATACAGATCTTAAATGCGGCAAGTTTAATGTCATGATTGTTCAGCAGAAGGGCCTGGCCATAGAGTCTATAGTGTGGAAGACAAATTAAAGCAGATATCTCGGCAACAGTTATATAAATTTACACAAACACTCTCAGATCAATTTTGAGCTCACAGAGATGTACATTTATATATTGATTTCAGTATGTATCAGCATGAAACGTGTGGTCACTAGACAGAACTTTACTCAATTTAGCCAATGGCAGTTCTATTTCCAAAATGTGAACAGAGGGTTGTACTTCATGGGTACCCCTACTTTGAAATGGATTCTAGGTCTAGTAAAAATAATATTTAAAATGCTTATGTAATAATTTAAAATAATTTTTCAGTAATATATGCTTTGTTCATAAGAGGCAAACATTTGATCAGTGTTTTCAGGGTGTTTAGTTACGCATGCGTTTATATTGTTTAGGTGATGGTAATGGAGAGGCCTATCGAGTCACTTCTCAGATGGTGCTGGTATGTTGCTGGAGGACCATGAAAGAGGTTTCTATGTTATTGGGTCATCTGTGTCACAGCATGCCCTTGTGCTGTCCTCTCACACACCCTGATGGCAGAGGAGTCATTACAGAGGACCAGGTCAGACACAAGCATAATAACTGCTATATTCACAGTAGGGGTGGACGATATGACCTAAAATTAATATCACAGTATTTTTCATCTTTCGAACAGTGACGGTATAATATCATGGTATAATAAGCTTTTTTTTTTTTTTTGTACATTTTGGGATGAGTAGCCTGTCCTCTCCCTTTAGTATGTGAATAAAGTTAATATTTTGATGATATAATAAGTAAATAGTATAGGTATCCTTACCAAAAAAAGACATGGGAGAGTATTTTGCATTCTCGACATTTATTTTCCAGAAAACCTAAAGATCTTACTTACAGTGTACAACAAAACAAAAATTAGCAGTGTAATAACACAAGAACAGTGTAATAATGTGTACTTTTCACAAAAACTAACTCTCTCTTTATTTGAACTCTGATGAAACTAGACATTGTTCTGGTTCTGACACTCCACTCATCCCTTTTCAGATAGTATAGGCTACAGGCCCGATATTTCTTCACGATGATTCACTAGTATTTTAATGGCCACTCCACTTTTACCTACCATCGGCAAAGCTGATACGAATGTGTTTTACTTTTTTATTTACAACAAGATATATAGTAACAGGGCTCGAAATTAACTTTTTTACTTGGTAGCACCAGTGCTCCAAAAAGAATTTAGGGGCACCCACCAAAAATGAATGAGGACCTTTGCAAATTGTATTTTAAGGGATTTATAGTATTTTAAAACAACATCAATTAGGACTAACTAATAACAGAAACAACTATCTTACTAATGCTGAGATGACATTGAGATTTGTGTGCAATAATTCCAAAATGCTTGTCTAATAATTATAGAATATTAATGATGATGAAAATGACAATAATAGTAACAATGCATTACATGTCTCATTATCATGCTGCCTTGAATGTGCTTGAATATAAGTTGTTTGCTATAAAAAGTAGATAAAATAAATGTATGGTTTGCATCAAACAAAAATTAAGCATTGCAGTAATAAATATTTATTTTGCACTATTGTTTTTATATGCATGTCAATTTAATAAATAATATATATGCTTCAAAATAAACGAAAGATTATAATAAATCATTAAATGCATGGCTGAAAGCTGCAAAACAGTCATAAGTAGCAAAATAATATACACCTCAAGAAAGAACGACAAAAGAAAGAAAAGTCTCACTTCTGCCACTTTTTCAAGGTTTTGTTTTCGGTTTGTGTCATTTTAAATGGTACCCAACCCTAGTCACATTTCAGTATTTTGAACATTTTGTTTAAACATTTAAATGGGATAGCTAACCACTTGCCACTTTATTTTAAAGTATGTGGTTTAAGGTAAAGTATAAGGTTATGTATTTTCACACATACATTTTGTTAATGTTTATTTTGCTTTTCAGGTGGAAGGTGTGGGAATGTATTTTCGGAAGCAGCTGCTACAGTCTCGTCACAGGGGGGCATTTGAACTCGCCTATGTGGGCTTTGTTCGACTCACTGAGATGCTCTGCAGGTAAGGGGACCTAACCAGATTGCTCAGCAGCATCAATTGTTATGTAGTCAGGATTGTAACGTTGGGCTCTATTTTGACTGTCTAGGTGCAAAGTCTCTATGTGCAGGGCGCAAAAGCATTAAGGGCGTGTCAGAATCCACTTTTGCTATTTTAACAACTGAAAAATCCGCTTTGCGCCGCGGTGCATGGTCTAACAGAGTTGAGCTTATTCTCGTAATGACTTATAGGCGTGTTTTGAGAATAAACCAATCAGAGTCTCATCTCACATTCCCTTTAAGGGTCAGTTGCGTCGCGCCAAGATGCATTTGCTATTTACAAGGTGGACTTTGTAAATGGAAAAACTTGGCCCTTCACTAGCGAGAAAACAGTTAAACAAAGCATCTACAGAGCGAGAATGAGCCTCCTCATTCTTTACTGCAGAACTAAGCTTGTTTTTTAATAAAATAAATATGCATAGAAGAAAATAACACTACTATTAATAATAACATTATACGAAAGCAAGTTGTCATGAATAAACTGAAAAAGCCCCCTGAGATGAAGAAAGCATGAAGGCAGTGGTGTTTATATTTATGTTGAAAATAATCATTTTTGTAATGTTTTAATCCTTTGATTATTTTTCATTTGTAAAGATATTTGTGTATTGCTGTTCATCCTGTGTGTATTAAACAATGTTTAAGCGAGGCGCACAACTAATACGCTCTGCGCTGGACTTTAGACCTCCTCTCAGCTAGTATGTTGTACAGTCTATTTTGGTTCCTCAAAATAGCAACGTGCCTTAACACACCTCCTTTTTTAGACCAGAATGACTCTATTTAAATAGCGTGGTGCAAAACGTCAAAACAACAATTGCATCGTGCCTAAAATAAAGTTACAGTTCATATATCTGACTACTGTATTAAAGGACAAGATTGTTACAAATACATTAAAAAAATATTTTAAAATTATACATTTTAATACAAGAATTGTTGTTCGGTATCATTGTCAATGTACCTTGATGCACCGAGATATCGAACTGAACCAAATCTATGAAATGATAGTTATAATCGAACTGTGAGTCCAGTGTAGATTCACACTTCTACCTCTTAATTTAATTCAAATTCTACTTCATGCATGCTTTCATACGTCTCGCACCGAGTTGAGGCTTTTGTTGGCAAAACTCTGCCATAAAGCGCTGACTGGTGGAGGGCTACTGTGATGTGACTGGGCTATTGTTTACCTCTCTCACCAAGGCTCTTTTCCCCAGATAGCTCAGTTTGGTCGGAAGACCAGCTCTAGGAAGAGTTCTGGACGTCCTAAACGTCTTCCATTTAAGGATTATTAGGGTGTCCACGGGGTCTTAAAAAGTATTAAAAGTTGATTAAACTATTATAATAAAGTTATGACCCCTTAAAAAGTATTAAAAAGTCTTAATCAGGTTTTTATGAGTGCTTAGATTTTGTTTGTCCAAAGTGTTTGACTCCAAAAAAGCATAAATATATTCACAATCCTCAATCCACAAGATTTGTTTAGACCAGGCATGTCTGGCCAAGCTCCTCTGTCCGCGTGATGTCACGTAATTTGCGACAATTGCGGGAAGATGATGTGACGCTCTCCACATGTAGCGAAACCATAGAGCAAAATTGACGGAAAAATGGAAAGATGTAAGTTTGCGTACTGCTGGTTGGAGAAAGACGAGTTTAGACAGTGGCTGAAGCTTGTCGCTGAAAACAACCACATAATTTATTCTTTCAAGCTTTGTTTCTTCCAAACTTATCAGAGTTCTGTTGCATGGTTGTGCTCCATTGATTTACTTAACTACAACTGTTTATTACCTTGAGGATTTCTGCATATACCCTGATTATGGAGGCCACTGTGTTTTAAAAACCTTAAGTGCAACAGAGTTTTTTAACCTTGGCCAGATCGTGCGTGCCACAATTCTATCTCCGAGCTCTTCTGGCAGTTCTTTTAACCTCATGATTTTTTTTTGCTCAGACATGCATTATGAGCTGTAAGGTCTTGTATAGACAGGTGTGTGGCTTTTCTAACCAAGTCCAATCAGTATAATCAACACAGCTGGACTTAAATGAAAGTGTAGAACCATCTCAAGGATGATTAGAAGACAACACCTGAGTTAAATATGAGTGTCACAGCAAAGGGTCTGAATATTTAGGACCATGAGATATTTCAGTTTTTTTAGTAAATCAGCCCTTCAGGCCATTCTTTTGACCTCATGATTCTTAGTTGCTCAGACATGCATTATGAGCTGTAAGGTCTTGTATAGACAGGTGTGTGGCTTTCCTAACCAAAGCAAAGTGTCTGAATATTTAGGACCATGAGATATTTCAGTTTTTTAATAAATCTTCAAAAAAAAGTTTTACTTTAATGAATAGTATCGCTTTTGACAATATGTTAACAAAGATGTCTCAGAGACTCTTGGAATCACTCAAACTTGGATGCTTTCAGGCCTAGAATCCAACATCTTGTTCAAAATGTTATCTACTTTGGGTTTTTGTGTGTGTTAGGAGTGGGAGTGCTAAGCTCCAGCAACTACCAGCACACTGGATGAAGGAGGTTCTTGAGGAAGTGAAATCCAGTGACCCCTCCTCAAAACTGTGTGCAACTCGCCGAAGTGCAGGAATACCCTTCTATATTCAGGTAAGTATTAAAAGTAAACAATATTAGCAACAATTGCTGAAAAACTAACTTAAAAGTAGCCAAACAATCATCTTAATTTATTATTATTAATTAAAAATCTGTCATCCTGTTTCAGAACTTTTAGTTTATAACAACAGGCTGTTTAATATCACATAGTAATGAGCCACAATATAGGTTTTGTATATATGTATATATACACGTATATCATTCATTGGGATAATTAGGTGAATAAGTGCATATTATAAGACAATGAATAGGGTTATTTGACCTTGTATGCATATCAGCCTGTTTGGGCCCCATAAAACTTTCCCCATAAAAAAGGTTCTTAAAAAAACACAAATACAATAATTAATAATAATAATTTCAATAATAATAGTAATAATAATATCCATAATGTGTCATCACTATTTATTTTCCCTCATATGCCTTGTTAAATGTGGGAACTTGCAGTTAAAATTGAATTGTATGTGATAACTGTTATAACGTCTCTTTTGTGAAGGCCTTGCTGTCCTCTGAACCCAAGTCTAGCTGTGGACTCCTAAAGATGACCATGAGATCTCTGATGGCACTGGCCATGCCTTGTAATAATGAAACTTCTGACAGTAGCAGTGTGCCACAGGTGAACACACACACAAAAAACTATGAATAGAATCAGGCATGTTTTAGAATTCTTTTTTTAAATTGTTGTTATTCTGCATAAACAGGTCCATGCTCTGAACATCCTGAGGGCTTTGTTTAGGGATACACGTTTGGGGGAGAACATTGTCCCATTTGTGTCAGAGGGCATGCAAGCAGCTATCCTGGGTTATTCTTCTCCTGTATGGGCTGTGAGTACAGCTGTTTCTCAATATGTGTTTTTGTCTGTTCTTGTAAAACATTAGCATTGTAGTGTTATTTTGAGTGTATCACAACTATTACCGCACCCAAATTATCATCCCTAAATTTTTAACTAAAGATGAGGACTAATCTAAAAATCCATGAAGGGTAAGACAGTGTTCTGGGTTTTTGCATGTGAAGTTTTTTCAATCCTAATTTGAAAATGAAAGTGACCGGTTAGAAAAATGAAGTGAGGTGTCGCGGACCCTTTTTTCCAGCTCACTATGCGCGGATATAACTGAGGACGCGCGGGTGCTGAGGGAGGGGGAGAGGGAGGTGTCGTGGACACTGCGCTCTCTATTCTGCCGCCCTATGCGCGGATATAACAGGACACGCGGGTGCTGATGGAGGTGTCGCTGACGCCGCCCTCTCTATTCTGTCGTCTATGCGCGAATATATTTGAGGACGCGGGTGGTGAGGGAGGTGTCGCGGACATAACTGAGGACGCGGGTGTTAAGGGAGGTGTCGCGGATGCCGTCATCTCTATACTGCCGCCCTCGGCGGCCGCCTAGGTCGCCTCTATGGACGCGCCGGCCCTGACCATAACACATGTTTATTATCCTCATTTAAAGTACAAAACATGCTTACATTGATATTTTCTGCTCCCTTAACTCTGTGGTCAGTTATTTTGGAAAATATAAACAAAATTTTATATTGTTAGCGTATGCTTTCTATGTGATTTATG
Source organism: Danio rerio (assembly GCF_049306965.1). Lineage (NCBI taxonomy): Eukaryota > Metazoa > Chordata > Actinopteri > Cypriniformes > Danionidae > Danio > Danio rerio. The sequence continues at coordinate 9,309,587 of NC_133188.1, forward strand.
TTTTGAGTTTTTACTGCAAATGTCACGTCCATAATGCTGGAATTGCCCATATGATATGATGATGCACAATGCTTGATAGTTTCTTATTTTAAGTTGTTTTTGTGACTGCATGACCAGTTTTGCATTGTATTGTTTTTGAAACCATCATTAAATGAAGTGTTTGTGAATTATTCTCAAGTTTTGATATCCACTCTTTTTTTATATTTGTAAAAAGACCCCAGCTGAAGATGATTAGACATTATTTGCGTTGCAGTAATAATGTCATTATAAAGTCAGCTACAAACATTATTACATTATTGTGGCAGACAAATGCATAATTTAATAGAAATAAGAAACATAATGTTGTATATTTTTTGTATTGTTTTGTTTTCATATCAGTCTGTTAGTGGATCACTGGCCCGCAGTTCACAGCTATCCATTTGCATTTATTGGTCTGTTCACTTAACAGACTCCCTGTAGTAATTCACACAGAATTACCTTTATTTGGTAATGCTATTTCAATTGTGTCTGTGTAAAAAAACATATTGATATTTGTAAAAAAAAACATGGATATCACATTTTAAATTAAGCAGCCAGACAAAATCAACTCAACTTTAATTTAATACTGTGAGGCAAAGGTCTGATAAAAAATCTTAGGGGTATTAGGGTTTCATTGACTATGTTTACATGGACACCAATAATTTGATTTGAATGTGATTAAGACAATACTCTGATTAAAAGTCGACCATTTAAACATAAATTTAAAAAAAAATGTAATCAGATTAATGTCATAATCGAACTAAAGAGAAATCGAATTAAGAGTGCCGATTTTAGTCGCATTTTTGAAGTGCATTACAGACATGTAAACACCTTAATCAAATTATTACGTCATGTAGGACTTTTTGCCGCGTTTTGCGACAGGGTAGTCCACACACACACACACACATGCACGCACACATGCGTCTGTACTGTATTCAGCATGCGGTATGAACTTCCATTAAAACAACACTCTTCCAGCAGTTCATAGTTACATCTAATATCTCGTTTGTCACAGAGGGCATGCATGAAATGTTTGTGAATGAAAGTGAAAGTGCCAAACTGCAGTTGAAGTCGACAAATTAAAAATGAAACCACTGAAATTACATGAAACTCCGAAGGAAATGTGGATAGCACGGTGACACAATGACATTAATTGAGTTATGCGCTTTAACATGTAAAACGGGATCATGAAAGTTACACTCATAAAGCAACTAATGTACACACCTTAGTCTTATTATTCTCTTAATTAGATTAAAGCTAATAATTGATTACTAATGTTCATGTAAACGTAGTCAATGACATCAGTTTCTCCATTCTGTCCTCTTTCTAGGTGAGGAACTCCTCAACTCTTCTGTTCAGCACTCTGATTACACGGATTTTTGGTGTGAAGAAAGATAAAGATGAGCACTCCAAAAAGAACAGGTGTGACTTGAATTGTTCTATGTACCACACACAACTGCATTGTTAACAAACAACATGTGGATCCAAATTCAGTAAGCTCTTATTTTTATTCAAAATGAATATGGTCAAAAATAGGAAATTCAAATGTTATGTTAATCCGGGCATGTTAATATTGCTCAGTTACTCAACTATAGATTCATTTGGTTGAATGAACATAAACATGAATGTACAGTTGTGGCCAAAATTTTTGAGAATGACACAAATATTAGTTTTCACAGTTTGCTGCTAAACTGCTTTTAGATCTTTGTTTCAGTTGTTTCTGTGATGTCCACACTAGCGTTTTACCTAGCGTCTCTGAACATATCTCCGTCCACACTACGCCACCAAAAACGTATATCACGTGACCATTCGCGCACTCTGGGGATGCGCGTTCTAGTATAAACAGAAAGCATGCTTCTAGCTCGGCATTTGTTTATTGTTAGTCAACAAACGCCGGTTGAACAAAGAAGGCAAGAGAGGTATTTTTGTGGATAGACGACTAGGTCAAGTTGTTACTAAACGTAACAAATGAATAACTGCACAATGGCGCCTAAAACAGACAATAGTGCAAACAACGCTCCGTTTTCGGCACTCGAGAACTCCGGCGTAGTGTGGATGGATGACGTAACCGTAGCAAAACTTATGCGTTTTAAAACGAAAACGCATTTGTGTAAACGGGGCCTTAGTGGGTTTTTGTTTGTCCACCTGCCTCTTAATGATTGACCACAAGTTCTCAATGGGATTAAGATTCTGGGGAGTTTCCAAGCCATGGACACAAAATAACGTTTTGGTCTCTGAGCCACTTAGATATCACTTGCCTTGTCTCACGGTCATCATGCTGGAAAATGTATTGTTCTTCACAAAACTGTTGTTGGATTGTTGGAAGAAGATGCTGTCAGAGGGTATTTTGGTACCATCCTTTATTAATTGCTGTGTTTTGGGCAAAATTTCGAGTGAGCCAACTGCCTTGGATGAGAAGCAACCCCCCACATATGAATGGTCTCAGGATGCTTTACTGTTGACATGACACACGACTAATGGTAGCGCTCACCTTTTCTTCTCCGGACAAGCCTTTTTTCAGATTCCCCAAACAAACGGAAAAGGGGTTTAATTGAAGAAATTGGCTTTACCCCAGTCCTCAGCAGTCCATTCTCATTGCTTTTTGCAGAAGATCAATCTGTCACAGATGTTTTTTTTTTTTTTTTCCACAATAGGCCATCTTCCAAAAGTCTTCGCCTCACTGTACAAGCAGATGCGCTCACACCTGCCTGCTGCCATTCCTTTGCAAGCTCTGCGCTCCCGCAGCTGACTCCTCTTTAGGAGACGATCATGGCGCTTGCTGAACTTTCTTGGAAACCCTGAAGCCTTCTTAACATTAGGTTCAATCTTAATAGCCACAATATCCTTGACTGTGAAGTTATTTTAATGCAACGCAATGATGGCTGCACATGTTTCTTTGCAGATCACCGTGGTTACCAAGCAATTAACAATGATTTCAAGCATCACCCTCCTTTTAACATCAAGTCTGCCATTCTAACTCAATCAGCCTGTAATAACGATCGCCAATCTCCATCCTTGTGCTTGCAACTTTCTCACCAGAGTTAACAAGACGATTACTGAAATGATCAGCAGGTCCTTTAATGATAGCAGTGAAATGCAGTGGAAAGTTTTTTTCTGGATTAAGTTAATTTTCATGGCAAAGAAGGACTATGCAATTTATCTGATCACTCTTCTTAACATTCTGGAGTATATGCAAATTGCTATTATAAAAACTTAAGCAGCAACTTTTCCATTTTACAATATTTATGTAATGGCCACGACTGTATACAGTTGAAGTCAAATGTTTACATCTTGCAGAACCAGCAAAATGTTAATTTTAAAAGGGGTTATACCAAATGCCTTATTTGTGTCTATGTAAGTTTTTTCACATAAAATATATTTACATATAGTCAGCCAGTGAAAATAATCATTGACTTTATAAATGTGACCACATTAATGTACATGCTGTACACTTGTTTCTTAAAACTCTGCTGTTATTTTAATAACAACACAGTATTAATGTGAAATAACAATCAGGAACATGTGTTGTTGTAATATTTAAACGGCATATGTTAAAGTATAATATAAAAACTTGAGTGTTTATATTATTTGTGAGGAATAATTTATGACAGGTTGTGAACTTGAGTGCAACCATTTTACAAAACTACATGTGCTCTTTAAACTGAACTTTTACATTGATAAAACATCATTCCTGAGTTTTTTTTTATTGCCATTTTTTGTAATCTCTTTCGACACAATTTGCATCGTATAAAGTGCTATAGAATAAAAATAACTTGACATGACTTCTAAAATTAAATGCAGTCATGCAGATGTCTTTTCTCTGTTGATTGTGCAGTTCTACACACTATAGCCTGAATCTCTTTCTGCTCTTAACAGGATGACTGGCCGAGAATTTTTCACTCGTTTTCCTGCTCTTTATCCTTTCCTCCTGAGTCAGCTGCAGGAAGCTACAATTTCTGTTAACAGGTGAGAATTGCCTCCTATAAAATTATTGAATCTTACAATATCTGTGTGCATGAGTGTGTGATTCATGAAAGATGCTGTTAAAGTTGAATGAAATAGCCATCCCTTAATTCAGTGGTCACCCAACTTATTCCTGGAGGGCCGGTGTCCTGCAGATTTTAACTCCAGTCCCTAATCAAACACACCTGAACAAGCTAATCAAGCTCTTACTTGGTATACTTGAAACATCCAGGCAGGTGTGTTGAAGCAAGTTAGAGCTAAACCCTGCAGGGACACCGGCCCTCCAGGACCGAGATTGGTGACCCCTGCCTTAATTGAACCCAGTTCAGCTCACCCCTCCACTTATTACTCTGAAGCCCTTATTTAAGATGAAGTACCTCAGGCCTTTTTAGTTCTGTTAAGCGTTCTTGACCACACTGATGGACTGATTCCTAGCAGAGATGCCTCCTTAATGCAATTTACTGTTTGAAGTATTTGCTATTTTGGATCGAGACCACAGTCTTTAGGAACTGTGAGAACATGATATCTTATCACTCTTACTTAATTTCTTAATAGACTGAAGTTTTCAAATAGTGCCAACATTGTGCAAGAGGCCCATATTATCTTAATATTTATCAAATTCTTTCAATGTTTTCAGTCTAGCTTTCTCGTAGCAAAGAGTAGTCTGACTTCTTTTCATGGCGTTGTTCTTTTGACCCACATGACAATCCAGTCAGAGTCTGCAATGCTTTTATTTTATCCTTCCAATCATTTTTAAAAATGACAGAGTAGAGCGTGTGAGAGGTTGCAAAATTATCATTCTCATCTTGAATCACCCTTTAAAAATCAAAGGAACATGATGGAAAATCAATGTGGGAGTTCACTAGTTAACATGTTAGAGAAATTTTCCTGTTAAAGTGTAATCCAAAAAGCTTATTTTAGCAAAGTTCACTGGAACATACCTGTAACGAGAGGGTGTCAGATGCTGAGGTCAACACTACAAAAGTCTTAAGAACACAAAACATTCCCTAACCCAGGGGTTCCCAAACTTTTCAGGCCGCGACCCCCAAAATGACAATGCCAGTGACTCGCGACCCCCAATATCCTCTGAGGTGGTTATAAATACAGAAACCTTGCATGCAATGGCGCACACACACCAATGGACCCAAGTCTATTCTTCTTTTAATTTTTTTTATGTATGAGAGCTGTAAATGGGCCACAAAGTTTAACCAGGTGCTATGAAATCTGCTGCATCTGACACTATTACTGTCTTTAATACAATGTAATTACCCCAGGGGTTGCAATCCAATAAAAGTAGTAACTATAAGCTACTATAGTAACTATATATGGTAAATACGAATATTTTTTCTCTTCAGTAGGTAATGGATAAAATATGGTAATTCTTATGGTTTAATAAAAATAATTAGATTTTTGGAAATCACCAGGCGGGGGGTCGCGACCCCCACTTTGAGAACCATTGCCCTAACCCAATCCATTGCCAGGGACCGACATCCCAGTGCCCTTTTCTGTTGTGGCAAATGAATCATTTCCTCTGTAATCACACACAAATCTATATACAGTCGAAGTCAGAATTATTAGCCCCCATGAATTATTAGCCCTTTTGTTTATTTTTTCCCTCAATTTCTGTTCTGCGTCAATTTGCCTCAACGTCATAACAATGGTTTTTGTCCAGGTCAGATTTTGTCAGATTGTTGTCGTTCGTTGGAAAATCCTTTTACACTGCAACAAACACCAATTAGGCATGTTCAGTCAGGTGAAAACAAACTCAGACAAAAGGCAACAGACACCAACTGGGGTTTCATACTGAGCCAACTACCTCCAGACTTGTATGTTGGTATTTGTTGGCGTTTGTCTGTGGTGTGGTGTGAATTGGCCTTAATTCAGCTTAGGCAAATTAATGAAATGACACTGCTTTTAGGAATTTGTGTTGCTTATGTTAGTGAAGTTAACAAAGTAAACTTTTTACTAAGCTAGTCAGTGACATTTACATTTACTTAGAAATTTGACACTTGGAAATAAATTCAATATAAAGGGTAAGTAAATGCAATGTACTTATCTTCCTCTTTTTCAGTGATTCAGGGCAAGTCAAGCTGCACCCAAGTCTTTTCTTGTTGTTGGTTGTTTTGGGTCGTCTTTACCCATCTCCAATGGATGGTTCATCATCTCCCCTGGGCTTAGCTCCTTTTATCCCTCTAATAATCAGGCAAGTATTGATCATCACAAGTGACCATTTAAATAACACTAATAAATACATTCCAGATACATCAGGATGACTTGATTCAACTGAAACTTTTCTTCTCACAGATCTATCTGGTCTCCCATTCCATCATATGCGCTGTTCTATAAAAACTGTAATTAAATTAATAATATAATAATAATTGTAATTTATTGCTCATAAATATTGGCAGGGAAATTTACCCCAAAATATATATTTAAAAAAACTACTTGCAAATTCAAACAAACTTTAAATGAAGCTATACTTTGTAACTTAAAAGAAAACGCTCTGCTCAATTTAAACTTTTTAAAATGATATGCATACACATTTACAGATTCAAAGCTCCTGAATTCTTTACTTTGCACATTTTTCGTTGCACTTATTCTTAAGTAAGTGAACAGTGAGATGCAAATAGACCACTAAAACTCACTTTAAACTGAACATGACCCATACACATTCATATGTGTCATTTTAACCACCTAATTTCCTGCCCGCATCTCACTCTAATTTTCCAAGTTGCTAGTTACAAAACGCGTGCAAAGTGCTCAAAACTAATCACTGGCAGTTGTGGTGTTCTCAGAGCCCGATGGCTCGGGTGTTACACACTAGAGATGTGCGGATCAGCTGAGAAGTCACCCGAAATCCCCGGCTTCAAACTAATCATCTACCAGCCCGCATGTACAATTTTATCTTATCTTTTATATATATATATATATATATATATATATATATATATATATATATATATATATATATATATATAGGAGAGAAGATTTCTTCAACACATTTCCAAACATAATAGTTTTAATAACTCATTTCTAATAAATGATTTATTTTATGTTTGCCATGATGACATTACATAATATTTTAGTAGATATTTTTCACGACACTTCTATACAGCTTAAAGTGGCATTTAAACGCTTAACTAGGTTAATTAGGTTAACTAGGCAGGTTAGGGTAATTAGGCAAGTTATTGTATAATGATGGCTTGTCCTGTAGACTATCGAACAAATATAGCTTAAAGGGGCTAATAATTTTGACCTTAAAATGGATTAAAAAAAAATGATAAACTGTTCTTATTCTAGCAAAACAAAACAAACAGAGACTTTGTCCAGAAGAAAAAATATTATCAGACATACTATGAAAATTTCCTTGCTCTGTTGGATATCATTTGGGAAATATTTAAAAAAGAAACAAAATTTCAAAAGGAGGGCTAATAATTCTGACTTCAACTGTGTGTGTATCTATATATATATATATATATATATATATATATATATATATATATATATATATATATATATATATATATATATATATATATATATATATGTATATATATATATATATATATATATATATATTATACAATTTTATTTTTGGAGGCAGTTTTACATTTGAACAATTTATTAATTTATTTTAAAAATATTGTTACATGTGTATTTGTTTATTATTGTTTAAAATTAATGTTTAAAAAAGTTATCGTTGTAATAATATTGTTACTTGTTATTCACAAGAACTGTTTTAGAAATAAAAATATGTACCATGCATGTACAGTACAGAGTAAAGTTTCATGAGTGACTGAAATATAATTGGGAACAATATTGTTTATACTTTATATAATTTGTTTGTACTGTGGTTTTCTTTTAGTTGTGGTCGTTCTGCAGTGTATCGTACACGTGAAATGTCAGCGAGAGCCCTGGTTCCATTTGTTCTGGTGACCCAAGTTCCCATCACCATTCAAACACTACTAGAGGAGCTGCCCCAAGAACTTGGATCAGAAATACAACAAAACCACATTCACGGAACACTGCTTCAGGTGTGTAAATCCTCTCCATCCACATTAACAATAAATTGTTACAACATACATAAGTCCATCTAGAAGTGTATAAAGTTTTTGCAGAACTTTTGCAGAATTAATCACTATAATCTTATATGTGAAGCTGCTATGACACAATCTACATTTTAAAAAGCGCTTTAGCAGAAATAAAGGTGAATTGAATTACATTTGTAAATCAAATAAATAGATATTGTTTGATAAAGCCGACAGATATTGTTTGTTAAAGTTGACATTTTAACCTGAAAGGGAAAGTAAATGACAAAATGACTTAAATAGCTAAACAAAGGCGTAAGATGTTCTAATGTTGACATTAAAGCAGGTTTCTAGACAATAGTTTTGTTGCTGATCATGTCCATCCCTTTTTGAGCACAGTGACATCAAAATGGCAGTTTTTTACAATGTCATTCAGCCATAATATATAATACTTAACTTGTATTTTACTTTACTTATGCGGGTAAGAAAATGAACTGTAGGAACCACCTGAAAGCGGACATAAATAAATACTATACGTAAATATATAAATTTTCATAAATACTATACGCTAACTGATTTTATATATTTTTTCTCACTTTTAATTACTGTCTTTGTCACAGGTGCTATCTCTGTTACATTCCTATCTAATGGACACACACAGACCCCAGTCAGGAAGTGAGCTGCACTGTGACCTCTCCAGTACCCTTTTCCCAAGGCTGTGGCTTGCAACAAGGTCCTGCACAATTCTACTTATTTCTTTGATATTCTTGCAGAATAGTGGCCAGGTTACTTCGTGATGCTGGTGGAGGAAAACGTGTCCTGAGTCCAAAACACCCCAAAGTTTGAAGATTTAATCAGCAGAGTAATATGACTACTAACTAAATAAATTGCTAAATACTCTTGACACATGAAAGTGTAAAGTCTGCAGCCCACAACCAATGTGAAAAGTTATTGTGTATCTTATTTAACAAACCGTTTCCTATGAATTTTATGTAATTTTGCTCACATGGATAATTGAATATTAATCAGATGATGTCATCATGCTGTTGTGTCGTCAGCCAATCACTACATTGCTGATGATTTTGAGGATTGATAGATCTGTCCTTTACAACACGCGCAGCGATCTCAGATGAGTTTATCCAGACATTTTAATCTGATTGGCAAACTTGTTTGAAGAACCAAATTAGCCAGAGATCAGTTATCAAGATTAACAGATCCAGGATCTGTCAAATCATCTTAGATAATTTAAGCGAGGTACGAAGAACGAACCCTAGGTCTGCATTTTATCTTTACAGTGTTTATAAATATTTACAATAATGTCTTCTTTTGTGTAGCAAGTTTCCTTGAAACATACAGCTCATCTCTTTTACTTTCCCACCCATACACTGTTGACAGGCAGAATCCATGTTTTGTAACTCGTAGTGCGTTTCTGGATCTACTGGGCTGTCTTTGTGGTGGTCTTCCTGTTCCTGTGTCAGGTAAGCACAAAGAAAAACTGCAGCAAAGTAAACCCCAGTATCATTTGCTTGTTTCTAATTATCCAACTTTCAGTATTTTTTATATATAGCTGTTTCACTCCATGGCTCATAAGGATGTAATGAAAAAGAGGGACATCCAAGATCACCAAAATTATATAACATTAAGGAAACCGTTTTAAACAACTTTAAGCAAAAATTTGTAAATGTACTGAATTGGGTAGGCTAAATTGTCTGTAGTGTATGAGTGTGAATGAGTGTGTATGGATGTTTCCCAGAGATAGGTTGCAGCTGGAAGGGCATCCTCTGCGTAAAACATGTGTTGGATAAGTTGGCGGTTCATTCTGCTGTGGCGACCCCGGATCAATAAAGCGACTAAGCTGAAAAGAAAATGAATAATTGAACGTAAATGTACTGTAGCAGTCAGGAATCAGTGGTGTTTCAGATTTAGGTGTCTGCATGTAATGTAGTGTAGCAATGTTGAATGTACAAAATAAATAAATATAAAAAATAAAACATCCAGCCCAGGGCAGCAGCCTCCTTCAAAATGTCAGCCATAAGAGTTTTAAAGGGTCAAGAGAAGTCAATGACAGATGTTTCCTCTAGCAATTAGATTAAAGTGGAGCCAACGCTTGTGGTCCGAATTTATATAAAACACTTTTTCCTGAATGTTTTTTTAATGCATATATAATGTATACTTTTTTTTAACTTACTTTGACTATCAGAGAGCAAAAACTACATTTTTCCCATTTTAGACAGTTAAAAATAGTGTTTGGGACATTTCATATACTGCAAAACAATTATGGGATGACACTGTATGTCTGTAACAGAATATAAAACATTCAAAGTATTTTAAAAAGCCACTTAAGAGCTAAAATGTGCTGTCCCAGGAGGTTAAAGCTTTAGTTGGTAAATAACCACAGTATATATCAAATTTGTTGGAGCACTGTTTAAATACTTACAATACCAGATCATCAGATATACTCTTACTTAAGATGTCATTTTTTCACACAAGGTTGATCTGCATTCTCTAAGTATGATCTATATGTATGGAATGAGCATTAACATATACTACATATGAAATCTTTACCATCTATAACTATATTTAAAAATATTTTAAAGACTGTCAATTTAAAACACTGCACATGTTTTAACAATTAATTGTTGCCTGTCTTGACCAGGACTATCTGTTAGAAGAGATGTTGTATCTTTATGGGACATTCCTAGTAAAACAATTAAATAAAAATAATAATAATAAAATAATCAAAAAGATTTAGGAGCACATACATTTTTTTTCTCTTTAAACAACACAATATTATTGTGTTACATAACCTACAAAGGTATGGAGAGCACTTAAAGAAAATTAGGAAACCGCTTTTAATAAATATTTTTCAGTAATAAATTTCAGTTTCATAACAGTTATAAACAGGCTATCCTAAAATAATTAAGCCTTAATTGTATATGCAGAATGCGCAGACGCTGTGTAGTGCTGAAAAGGATCATCCATAAATAAAACTTCTGTCATCATTTAACTACATCATTTGCTAAAGTCTGAGCTATTATTTCCCTATTACCTATTATTTCCCTACTGAGCTATTATTGTCTATAACCCAGCCACAAAATGTCAGATCTGCCTGAAAAATCACGTTCGATAAGATTCCTCTCCTACATGCCAATATTGAGTTAATCATATCGCCACCTGCTGACAGTTGGGCATAAATCAGTGATTTTGTCAGGGTTTGTTAAATATTTATCAGCTTAAATTAACGTTGTCGATTGTTCTGTTATCCTACGACCGCCAGGTGGTGGTGAGCCTGGGTACGAGGTTCCTTTCATTGCTGCTTGCAGCTTCAAGTCTTCTTCTTTTTCTTCTTCCTTTCCTCCTTCTTCTTCTTCTTATTCTTATTTCTTCCTTATTATTTCTTCTTCTTTTTCTACTTTTTTTACGTTTGATATAGGTTTTGGAAGTGCACATGCACATTCAGGGCTCAAAATTAACTTTTTTACTTTGTAGCACCTGTGCCGCCAACTTCTAATATTTAGGAGCACCAGGAAGCAAAATTTAGGATTTTAGTTTTAAGGATTGCATAGAAGGGGTGACAGCACCTGTAATGAAAAGGAAGGGAATCCTGCCGTTTTTATATATTTATTTCAGTGTTTTCTTTCATAAATAAAACGAAAGCACAGAAAAGACTCGCATTTAAGAGCTAGAGGCGTCCCCTGGTGGTTCGGCAGTATGGGTTGCGTATAAGGAGGATCGGCCCCTTATTGCCACCCTTCACAAAAAGATTGAAAATACCTTTACAGGATGATATCGGGATAGAACTGTAAAATACGGGAGAGTCCTGGGAAAAACAGGAGGGTTGACAGGTATGCAGTTACTCGTTAGTTTGATAATCTGTGTTGTAATGGCGTGCATTCTTTGTTTTTTCTGCTGTAGTGTCTCAGTTGAAGAAACTTCGCAAGGAAACTCTGCATATCCTTATGGCCTCAGAACTCATTGCTCCTCAGGAGACCGAAGTCCTAAAACGCTCAGTTCCTGGAGCCACACAGTACCTCCAGAGTCTTGCTAAAATAGCCATCAACATCTGTTTGGAGTCTCCTCACCTGTGGGAGTGTCCAGAGTTTCACAGAGAACTCCTAGAGCGATTGCTGCAGTGCCCGCAATATGAAGTTCGACTGTTTGCCTTGGAACAGCTTTACAGGAGACAGAGGGCAGAGGATACATTTCAACATCATGATCTGGGACTCTTGCCCTTTGACCTCAGTGTGTCGAGCCTCACCTCTTTGGCCTTGCATGAAACACATCCTGATTGTCAAGCCAAGGTAAGGAAATCACACTTTTCTAAAACAATTCACGATATAACTTTATAAAAGAGACTGCAACATCTACAAACACTCCTCTAAGCTCAACTTAGCTACTTTTGTTGTTGTCAATCAATCAATCAATGAAACCTTTATTTGTCACAAACATTTTCATGTAGTCCAACAGGTGTCCTTGTCAGGGAGCAGGAATTTCAGAGTGTCTCCTTATCTTGCTATCTGAGAGAAGTTGTTTGTCTCCAGCCGAGGCTGTCTGGCAGGAAAAACACAGGGAAGCCGAAAAAGAAGAGAAGTTTTTCAAATTTGCGTCAATATCTGCCGATTTCACAGATATTTAATGTCCGTCACTGGTCTCCAGATCTGGCCAAATCTTGTTGCAAAGCTGCTTGTTTCACCTCTATGTTTCCAATTTGCAGTCTGAGACCACTGTCTGGTTTGTAGCGAACCTGCTCACTACCGTTTTTAATCAAGCCGGCCAGCTTGGTGGGGTTTTGAGCCTCAATGACCGCTTTCATCAATGGTCAATACCGCAGGGGTCCCTTATAAGTCCATCAGCAGAAATCCTGTTATCAAAATTCCAAATAGAAAGATATCTTCAATACCCTCCAGGGACAGAGCAACCAGGCACATGACGTGCCACTTCTCCCACCCGTCCTTCAGGTATCCAGCTGCAAACGTCCCCGCAGGACAAGTGGGCTCTCTTGAGCTCAAACTTCTCGTAGAGAATTGTCAATTGCGTTCAGAAATCAGTTGATCAAATCCACAATTCCTCATTTGCTTGGATAGCAGGACATGGAGAGCCTCAGAGATAGAATAAGGGTGCTTTCACACCTACACTTTTGTTTCGGAACGTATCTCGTTTGCCTAGTTAGCGCGGTTCGTTTGGCATATGTGAACAGGGCAATCGCACTCTGTCCCACTAAAGTAATCACTCCGAGACCGCCTGAGTGAGGTGGTCTCGGCTCGATTGAAACGAACCCTGGAGTGGTTCGATTGCAGTGAGAAAGCGATCCGAGCGCGGTTATATCACAGTGTTTTATGGATATGTAATAGGCATATGGCTATATGAAGAGAGAATTATGAGTAGGGTGGGAAGTTTCGCAAGTCTCCAGATGCCCACAAACGAGTGATGATCTCCCGGTAATCTCGCTTCTCCCTCCCGGTCCTCAAATAGGCATCGTCGCGCACCCTTCTCACCCCCCCCACCGCATCTCTCCTCAGATACGTCGCGTGTGCGCGCAGCTTGTCAATCACCACCTTTCCTGACAGCTGAGCGGGACGCTGCAAAATAAACCCTGACACTCTGACCAATGTGAGGAGAGTTTACTCGCATGTGACATGTTTTTCTTTCAAATGTGATAAAGGTGTTCTGCAGAAGCCCTTCAGTATACTGACAACCATTTATGACTGACTAAAATATACAATATTCTATCAATGATTGTAGTGGATGCTTATTCAAAGTGGTTAGAAGTCTTCTGTATGTCACAAATAACATCAAATAACACATCCATATCTCAGCAGGGTCCGTCATGTTTTGGGGTCACTTTGAAACATTTCCATTGTGTTATGTGGATATTTGTAAGTGTTGTGACCAATTGCTGTGCGTTTCTTCAGTTGTTTGTGTTGTAAGAATTTGCAACACGTGTGCTGTCAAATTGATGAAGATCATTTCTTTATTTGCTGGTGTTTTTTGTAATTTCATTTGCTTTCTTAAATTGCTGCACATTAAGCTCTCTTGGCCACCATACTTTTTTTAGTTATGATCATTATTAAATAGATTTCGAATTTTGGCTTGCAGTTTAGAGCGCCAAGGCTGAGTGATATCATTACTTGTAGAGCTGACTCAACTTGTTTATGTGTGTCACTTGTTCTCCTGCAACCAAACCCACTGCTGGGTTACAAATTAGAATGTCTGCCATCCCAAATTTCGCTAAACCAACCCAGCATTATGACCCAATGGTCTCCACCCAGTGTTTGGGTTGATAATCTAACCCCAGTATTTTTAGAGCCTTTACTTCTTTTTGTAATCTGTATGGAACAATGTTTGGTATAGTCTGACTCCATGAATTCCTGCTTCTGCAATTCAAATCACATGACAGCAACCACTTGAATCCACACACACTTGTAAACAAAGAGTTTGTTGTCACTTTGGAAATTACTTCCAGTGTAAAATTAATGTACCATAATAAAATCTTTAAAACAATAATAAAAAATAAATAAATAAAAGTCGCTTAAAATATCAGTTAAATTTTAAGACTTACAATCCAGTTGTGAACTCTGAGAAAAATAAGTTATGCTTTTTACGGTGAAGTAATGCCTTTCACAACATTTCACAGTGAAGGAAAAGAAGAAGTAAAGAGAAGAAAAGCTAGTCTTTTTTACCTCCCTTGGTTTGCCGATGGATGGAAGGACTAATGTTACTCACAGAAAGAAAGATGGAATAAGGGAATATTTGTATGGATGAATTGAATATGGCTTGAAAATTTTGAAATCATTAATCTTTGATAGACCTTAGCACATTTGGGTCTCAGTTTATACTTTGTGTTTATTACTAAGGTTAGTTTGACTGGATGGATCATATGACTCAACCTTGAAAATTCAACTTATTTTTTATTTTTTATTTAGACAATTCTTTTGCAATTCGGGTCATGTTTCACAGGTTATGCAGATTCTTGCTGTCCTCCCTCTTCCTTCCTTGCTGCCCTGGAGAGATGGAATGATGACTTTAAACTGCCAGGAGGTTGTAGACCATCTGCTCACACTGCTGGAGACATCTAAACACAGGTGAATCAAACAAATGAAACTATATAATTTGGTTTAATACACTTGCCCATAAAAATGTATAGTTCAACACAACTATAGACATCAACACAATTCTTACATTTTTTGCTCTACACACCAAAACAACCGATTTGAAATAAAACGATATGTGTTTTAACTGCAGACTGTCGGCTTTAATTTGAGGGTATTTACATCCAAATCAGGTGAACAATGTAGGAATTACAACAGTTTGCATATGTGTCTCCCGCTTGTTAAAGGTCTAAAGGTAATTTGACACTTCAGAATTCATCCCGCTGTTTTTGTCTGCAGTCATATCATCTATAAATAAAAGTGAACCAGTTCCACTGACAGCCATACATGCCCATCTCATGTCTCTACTACCATCATGCTTCACTGCTTAGGATCATGAGCAGTTCCTTTCCTTATGCATACTCTTCTCTTCCCATCACTTTGGTACAAGTTGATTTTAATCTCCTCTGTCCAGAGGATGTTGTTCCAGCACTGTAAAGGATTTTCTAGAACTTTAATCTGGCCTTCCTATTTTTGTTATTGTTATTTATTTTTGTTATTAAACTAAATAAAAATCGACATTATCAAAGGTCCTTATGAAATTGAAAATAGTCACATCAATATTTTGCCGGAAGATTTTAGTGGCTGAACAACACTGTGGTTCATATAACCCATTTTTAAAACAACAAAATCTACATCATCTTTGTGTGACTAAAATAGTTTTAAAACATAACATTAGCTGTCTAACAGAAATACTTAAGCCATGGTGTCGTCCTTCCTTCACTGTGCAAAAGTAACTCCAAAACTGATTCAGGGTTTTAAAAAGTTTTGAGTCAGCATTTGATTTTACTGCGGTGTCTCGTGTGCACTTGAATGTGCAGCACACATGCATGCACCCGCCAATGGCGCATCTTCGCCAACAGAGATGCGCAGTTGTAAAAAATCTACATTTGTTGACAGACAGTTTGGGCTTCTTATCAGAATTAGGGTAATTTTCTGCTTGACAATATTTAATTGGATGAATCTGTTCAGAATATAAAAATACATATAAATTTAGATCATTTTCTTTTATCAGAACTAATGGACTGTGAAGAGACTTTTAACCAGCATTAAAACAATGTCTTTAAAGACAATCACCAACTGCACCTTTAATAAAGGGACCAGTGCCCTGAGTAAAATGAGAAAACATGATACACCAGTGTTTTGAAATATGGAAAAACTGTCTCTATGCTGTTTTCATCTGCTTTTACATTATTTGTTTCTATTTTATTTATACTTGTCTCTTTTATTCCTGTTTATGTAAAGCACTTTTATTTGCCACTGTGTATGAATTGTTCTATATAAATAAACTTGCCTTGCCTATTTACATTTAATTCCATTTTCTGTTAATTTACTGAGAATTGATAAGCATCAGTCCCAATTATTATAATTGTTTTTCTTAGTATGAACTTAACTATGACCATGTTCTTGCGTGTGTTTCAGCATGGAGCTCTACTGTGCTGTGCTTTCCCTAACATCTCATCTCGTGGTGCACCTGGCTGAATCAACACTGCAGGTAAAAAGATAAAACAGACAAGCATTTTGTGATCCATAGAGACTCAAACAAATTAAACATATTTTTTAGGCTGGAGTATTTTACAGTAAAATTACACATCTCACTACAAACAAAGAAAATTGTACATTATCTTATCCTAGTTTTTTTCAATTGCGGTCCTCGCACATTAACGTTTGAATAGTAACATGCGATCAAAGCATATTTGTAGTCTAATATCATGGTAACAATATTCACAATGTCAAAATGTATTTTATAAGAAGAACTGGAGGGTGTGCTCCAACCATAGGGGGATCAAACTTCTCGCTTCCCTGGGAAAGTCTATGCCAGTGTGCTGGAGAAGATGATCGGTCTGATGGTTTTTGTCCAGACGGAGGCACACTGGACAAGCTCTATACCCTCACCAGGGTGCTGAAGGGTTCATGGGAGTATGCCCAACCAGTCCACGTGTGTTTTGTGGACTTTGAGAAGGCCTTCAGCATGCACTAGGGCAGTTTCCTGATGAGTGTGACGATGCTGGGATGAGGATCCGAGGCCATGGTGCTCTACCTGAAAAAGGTGGTTTGCCATTTCTAGGTTGGAGGAAAGTCCTTACCCCAAGTGGAGGAGTTCAAGTATTTTTTGGTTTTTTGAGTGAGGGGAAGATGAAACGGGAGATTGACAGGCGGATTGGTGCAGCGGCAGCAGTAATGTGGGAGATGTACCGCTTCGTTGTGGGAAAGAAGGAGCTGAGCCGAAAGGCAAAGCTCTCGATTTACCGGTCAATTGAAGTTCCTACTCTCACCTATGGTCATGATTAAAAGACAAGATTTTGGATACAAGCGGCCAAAATCAGTTTCCTTCACTTGTTGCTAGGGCGCACCCTTATAAACAAGGTGAGGAGCTCTTTCACCCAGGAGAAGCTCAGAGTAGAGCTGTTGCTCCTCCACATCAAGAGAAGTCAGCTGAGGTGGCTCAAGCATCTGTTTGGATGCCTCCTGGATACCTTCCTAGGGAGGTGTTCAGGCATGTCCCACCAGGAGGAGACCTCGGGGAAGACCCTGGACACGCTGGAGGGACTATGTCTATCTGCTGGCCTGGGAACGCCTCTGGATGCCCCCGGAAGAGCTGAAGGAAGTGTCTGGGGAGAGGGAAGTCTGGAGTTCTCTCCTAAGACTGCTGCCTCCCGGACCCGGTCCTGTATAAGCAGATGGAAATGACATGACATGACATGACAATTTGACATGACGTGACAATGCCTTCTCAGCAGAGATGTGCAGGGGCTCAGCTGGATTAAAGGGCACTTTTATTATTTATTTATTTATTTTATAAAACATAATGAAGCATGGTTCACACAAAAAAAAATCACCATATACTCTCCTCTCAGTGGTTTCAAACCATTCTGAGTTTCTTTTTCTGTTGAACAGAAATAAAATACTTTGAAGGATGTTGCACACTGAAAGCCACTTCCACACTAAGAAAAAAATACTATGGAAGTCGATGGCTACCTGCAGACAACATGCCACAAATATCTTCTTTTTTGTTCAACAAAAGAAAGAAACTAAAGCAGGTTTGGAACCAGTAGAGTGAATATGATGAGAGAATTTAATGTTTGGAAGAACTATCCCTTTAACACAACATAAAAGCTAATTAGCTGGTTAGTTATCCTAATTAGTGGTTAAGAATAATTACTATCAGCTGAGGATCATCTCCAAACTTAAATCTATATTTTACTTTCAAGATCTGGAAAAAGTCATACATGCTTTTATCACATCTTGCTTAGGCTATTGTAATTCATTATAAATTGGTCTCCCTTAATCTTCATTGGCACGATTGGTTCAAAATGCGGCAGCTAGACTTAACAGGCACCAAAAAATATGCTTATATTTCACCAGTTTTAGCATCCCTTCATTGGCTTCCTGTTAATTTTAGAATTCAGTTTAAGAGTTTACTTATTGTTTTTAAAGCACTGAATGTGCAAGTACCTTCTTTTAAAGTTTTAAAGTACCTTCTTTTCTAGTAAAGTTTTACTACAAATTCCTTGATCACGACTTAAACTAAAAGGAGATAAAGCCTTTGTAGTCGCTGCTCCACGTTTGTGAAACCAGCTGCCACCGGACATTACAAGTGCAGCTTCTCTCTGTGTTTTTAAGTCCGGACTTAAGACACATTTTTATTCTGTTGTCTTCTTTTTCAGCTTTTAATCTTTATTGTACATTGTGCTGTTAAACTATTATTCTTTTTATTACTATTTTACTGTTTTAGAAAATGTGTTATGGTTTTGTTCAGCACTTTGGTCAGTGTCAAACTGAAGTTAATAATAATAATAATAATAATAATTCCTTACATTTATATAGCGCTTTTCTGGGCACTCAAAGCGCTTTACACAGTGGGGGGGATCTCCTCATCCACCACCAGTGTGCAGCATCCACCTGGAGGACGCGACGGCAGCCATTTTGCGCCAGACCGCACACCACACCAGCTGATTGGTGGAGAGGAGACAGTGATGCAGCCAATTGAATATGGGGATGGTTAGGAGGCCATGATGGACAAAGGCCAGTGGGCAGATTTGGCCAGGATGCCGGGGTTAAACCCCTACTCTTTTCGAAGGACATCCTGGGATTTTTAACGACCACAGAGAGTCGGGACCTCGGTTTAACGTCTCATCCGAAAGACGGCGCTCACTGAGCAGTATAGCGTCCCCGTCACTATACTGGGGCATTAGAACCCACACAGACCGCAGGTTGGGCGCCCCCTGCTGGCCTCACTAACACCACTTCCGGCAGCAACCTAGCTTTCCCATGTGGTCTCCCATCCAGGTACTGACCGGGCACAGCCCTGCTTAGCTTCAGTGGGCGACCATGTGAGAGTTGCAGAGAGCTAGCTGCCGGCAAAATGTTAAGTTAAATGTGCTTCATGAATAAACTTTACTTACTTACTTGCATAACTTTTTTTAATACCCTCACACTTACACAAAACCCAAGTGTTTTTCATTTTCAACCGATGTTCACAAAATGATGTTCTGTAAACTTCATCCGGGGTCTGCTTTAGAATTCACTAATATTATGATGAGAACAGTTTAAGAGACAATTGACATGTTTGTTTTTTTTTATATATTTTTTTACTATTTGCTTTTGCTAATTGTACATTTAAGCCACATGTCGTTTAGTCTATTGTTAATCATTACTTGCCTCTATGCTGTAAAGACGATTGATGGACAAATTTACTTTCTGATATATTTTAGAGATTGATACGTAATAAACTTACTTATGGTACTCTATTCAATGTCTGATAATTAACTTTAAGCCTTTATTATAAATTTTACCTTGGTGCAGTGAAAATGATTTAAAAATAACAAGATAAATCACTTCATTACTGTTACTTCACGCATTGAATTATCATATAGTAGCTTTTCAGTACCACAGTTTTAAATTCACACGATATTTTATATATACAAACAATGACTGATATGTCAGTGTATGATGGTATTGTCACAGTACCTTTTTTCTTCCTAAACAGCTAAGTTGGACATTATGGTCAGTCTTCATTTAGTAATGTGATTGTGTTTTGAATCAGGAGCAGAGTGAGGCTGCAGTGCTGTACCTAAACAGATGGGGGGCACTCGTCTTGCAGGGCTGTGGTGAGGATCAGCCTACAGAAATCAAACTCATGTCAGCAGATGTATTGGTGAAGGCCGTCCCCGCTTTACTTATGACGCCAGCCTTGCCTCTTGGTGAGTACATCTTAGGGCAAGAAAAAGTATGAAGGAATCTAAAGCTTACGCTCTTTTTGTCTGTGTGTTTGTGTTTTTGATTTCCAGGTATCATACACACATTGGCGCTATGGAAGGGCCTGTTTACATTATTACAGGATGAAGATGCGGATGTCAGGGACAGGGCCGCTAACTTCACCTCCTACATACCAGCACATTTACACAGTAAAGGTACATGCATATTTATTATATACATATTTATATTTGCTTTATTAAAAACGAGCATAGATTTGTCCACCTGTCAGGTTTTGGACCATAAAAAACTTTTTGACCACACTTCGTTATTATTTATTTATTAGTTTGCTGGAAATTAGAACTGAATTTAGAAATGCTTTTGAAACAAATTTCGTGTGCTGTGCCTTTTTCAGTGTCAGTGAAAGACTGTCCAGTAAACTCCCAATCAGTGAATCGTGCACAATTATCTGCTTTTTAAAAAGTAGTAGGAGCATTTTACTTGCTCGCTTTTGCCCTTAAACCGGTTATGATCTATTACTGAACCGATACCGAATTGTCTGCATATATATATATATATATATATATATATATATATATATATATATATATATATATATACACACACATATATATACAGTTGAAGTCAGAATTATTCAAATTAAAATTATTAAATTATTTTCCTTTTGAAATTTTGTTTCTTTTTTAAATATTTCCCAAATGATGTCCAACAGAGCAAGGAAATTTTCATAGTATGTCTGATAATATTTTTTCTTCTGGAGAAAGTCTCTGTTTGTTTTGTTTTGGCTAGAATAAGAACAGTTTATAATTTTTTTTTATCCATTTTAAGGTCAAAACTATTAGCCCCTTTAAGCTATATTTTTTAGATAGTCTACAGGACAAGCTATTATTATACAATAACTTGCCTAATTACCCTAACCTGCTAGTTAACCTAATTAACCTAGTTAAGCCTTTAAATGCCACTTTAAGCTGTATAGAAGTGTCTTGAAAAATATCTAGTCAAATATTATTTATTGTCATCATGGCAAAGATAGAATAAATCAGTTATTAAAAATGAGTTATTAAAACTATTATGTTAAAAAATGTGTTGAAGAAATCTTCTCTCCTTTAAACAGAAACTGGGGGGGAAGGGGGGCTAATAATTCAGGAAAGCTTATAATTCTGACTTCAGTTGTATATAGACTGAATACGTACTACTCTACTGTTTTAAAAGAACCAAAATTAGAATGTTTATAAAAAATAATAAAATAAAATCATAAGGAACACATTAAAAATGTGCTGTTGTATTGTCTGCAATCAAATACAAGTCAAAGTAAATTTAGAAATTACTATTACTAATTACAACTAATTACTATACTGTCCCAACTTTTTCTGATTTGGGGTTAAAGAATAAAGAATACATATTGATACCTAAAGGATCCATACTGGTACTCTAAATTTAGATATTACTAGCTAAAAAGTACAATAATTTAGGTTAAGAAAGGGTAATACCCCAGTGACAGCTACTGTTTGTTGTTTCTGAATGTACATAAGGGAATATTAACTTCTGTGTTCTGCCACATTCTAGGTGTTGTAATGGGTGCCGTCTCTCCTCCAGTTGCTCTGGAGATGGGAGTTGGTTTTTTGTGCCAGCTTTTACAAATGTGGGACCAGGTTGCTGCTGGTGTGGTGAACTTGATAGAATGGCTCCTGGGTGATGAACAGTCAGATCTAAGTTGTGAGGATTCAACAAGTTTAGTAAGTACTTTGATATTACTCATGTTGAGACCTCAGCTTAGACGCTTACCTGAATGTTGCTTTGAATAGAATAAAATAACAAAAAGCACATTGAAGACTACATGCATGAAAGAAAACATTTATGAAGCTTTATCCTAAAGGTGCTGTAGGTAATCTTCCACAATGCTAACAGCTTAGCATAAATCTCTGAATCACAGTCCCTCCCCTGCCGTCTAGAGCCACGCCTCCTTCAATACGAGCACACCAAAAGAACCCTCTCTCATGTGTTAAAAGCGACTAGTGCTTGTCCGGCGGCGTGCAAGCCAAACTGACATGCTGTTTCAGAGCAAATATTTAGAGTTGCATGGTAAACAATATAGGGAGAGACTAGGCGGAATAGCGGTATTTACTTGTGTTTTGTTGTTAAACTAATTAAAATCTACATTATCGATGCTGTAAAAGGTCCCTTATGAAACTGAAAATAGTTTTATCAATCTTTCATCGGAAGATTTTAGCTGCTGAACAACACTTCTGTGAGGATATAACCCAATTGTAACAACATCATCTAACGTACATCAGTTTTGCATGAAGCTAAAATAGTTTTAAAACAGAACATTACCTGTCTAAGAGAAATCCTTCAGCCATTATTTTATCCTTTCTCCAGTGTGCAAAGGTAACTCCAATATTGATTCAGGTTTTTAAAAAGTTTCAACCTTACCTAAATATATAAATATACATTAAAACACATTTAGATCATTTACTTTAATCATTACTATTGGAATGTGAAGAGACTTTGAACCAGCACAACAAAAAATGCTTCTGAAGACAATCACCTGCTGCACTTTTAAGAAAAACACCAGCTCATAAGTGCAGCATGAGAGCTCCAGTTTGAAGAAAATTCAACCCTATTTTATTTCAGAAATTCCATTTGCAGTCAAATACATAAATGTTTTTGACAAAACATACTAATTTGTGGGTCTCCTGACTTCTGGGTGCAGCTATACTGCCGTTGTGGCTGGTGTATATTGGTTTTAAGTGTGGTCCTGAAAAATCTCCGTGCCCCTTAGACCTACGCCTTCATGCAAAAGCGAATTGGGAAACCCAACCCCTATCCCTTCACATGAAAGTGCAAAACGGGTGGGAAAAGGGAAGAATTGGGATTGGGCCTAAATATCTCTCTCTCCGTGTTGTGCATCCTGTTTATAAATGAACTCAACAGTGGAGCGACAGTGTTGCCAACAGTTTTCAATTGAAAGGCACTAACCTCTGCTCTAAATGTCGCTAAATGTTGCGTGATGATAATACACGTCAATCTCCATATTACTGACATCATTTCATTCAGCTGTTTATATTTAATAATCTATTGTTGAATAAAGTAGCATTTCTTAATGTACTACTTTTATACATGCATGTCACTTTAATCAAGTGAATTGTCGAATACAGTATATCAGTGTTGATGTGCAGTGTATTTATAGTAAAATCTCTCAGACAAAACTTTCGAACGTTTAGAAATTGGTGTCACTAAAAGCTCTCTAAGCAGGAGAGATTACTAAACAGTCCAATTAAATTGTTAAATTGGAAACTAAGGAGAATCAGAGATTTGACTGTAGCAGGGAAATACTTCACACTCACAGGAATTTGGTCCAGAAGTACCTATTCTAATGGGCAGTTTCCACTGAGAGGTTCAGTACGGGTTGGTACAGGTCACCTTTATCAAGCTTGCATTTCCACTGCCAAAAGGGTACCCTTTTTGTGGCCGTGGTGTACGACAAAGTTTCAGACAATGTCATTTTTGCTCAAGGAAATGTCTACAGTAAAACTGTACGAGTTGTTCACATCATATGAGAAGCACTTCTCACAAAACAAACGCTGATGACAAATCGCAAATGACAGTGCGAATTATATGGATGAATAAATGCTGCATATATGAACACATACTGACCCTTACAGTCTGCGATATGTTACCTATTACAGAAAAACTACCCACAGCAGACATTTAGTCCTTATTTTGGTTCAAAAACAACACAAAATACAGCCCACAGTCAGTGCAAACCACTCATATGTGTCTTTAATCTTCAGCAGCACATGTAACCCCTGTTAGAAAGTAATTCCGTCAATCCGAGTTCGTTATAGTCCAAAAGGTGATGATAATAGTTAAACATGGCAGTTTGTTCATGTTTTAGGTTGCAGAAGCATCATTTGCTGCTGTTTTCTTCTGGCTTCTCCTTTGTTTTTTCATGCTTCACTCTCGCATTTGTCTCTTTCTGGAAGTATTGACATGATTGCGAGCTCTATGGAGAAAGTGAAACCGCATCAAACCGCTCACACTTTTAGACAGACTCATAAAACAACAACAGGACACAGCAGATTTTGTTCTTCTTGGCTGACCATGACAAGGTTTGTTTGAGCTCGGGTCGACCATGGCTTGTTATTATATATATTTATTGTTACGGTGTAATGTCTCATCTGTGTTTTTAAAAGTGCCGCTTCCTTTGTTTTCATTCTCCTGCTCCTGCGAGTGACGTGTCCTGTAAACCAATAGCGTTTTAGCTGCAAGTCTAGCTCCACCTTTTGGTCCCCTGTTTTTTGTGCTAGATACCCTTTCCAAAGGGTGACCAAAACGTAGTATGGTACGGTTCGCTTTTAGGTACCCTTTGACAGTGGAAATGGCCATAAAAATGTGATATGGCCATAAAATATTACTATGGTAAATACAGCACTACAACATACAGAAGAGAGAGATCGACTTAGAAAGTCATTTACCTGTTTATTAGTGATTTGATCAGCTGTAGTTTGAAATAATGCTGGTTTTCTCTTAGGGCTCATTATGCGTCTCTGTCATCATCTTGTGGATGAACAACGTCAACTGTCTTTGCTAATGGCCGTCAACGCTCTGTCTCTCAGAAATTATAAATACTTAAATAGACACTATCCTTATAAATAAATTCAGATTAGCACTATCCAATCCAAACAACTACATTCAGGCTGTAAACACTTCTGTACATGTGATTTTTCAGTTTTTTTTTTATTTTTATTACATTTTCAACAATTCAAAAAAATATTTTTTTCACATTGTCTTTATGAGGTATTGTGTGTAGAAAGGGGGAATTTTTACTTTAAAATGGTTTAAAAATTAAAAACTGCTTTTATTCCAGCCAATGTAAAACAAATAAGACTTTCTCCAGAAGTAAAAATATTATCAGACAAACTCTGAAAATCTCCTTGCTCTGTTAGGCTGCATTTTACACTGCAAATCTTGATGGTCAATTCCGATTTTGTGACTGTATCCAATTCTTTTGATGACCTGCTTACGTCATCTTTTTTGAAAGTGACTCGTATCTGATCATTTGCATTTACACAGCACAACATTTGGGATTATCACAAAAAATTCAAAGGGGGGGCTTATAATTCCGATTTATTAACTGTATACTAAATCTTTTTTTGTTTTGTTTCCACATTCATTCCTTAATCCAGGATGAAGAGTTTCTCTTTGAGAAGGGCGATCTTAACCTGTGGGCTGAGCCTTTGTTATGGGCACAGATGTTGCACAGACACCTCTCCACCCTCTTAAAAGTGACATCACCTGGTATAAGCACCACAGAACTGGACAGACTATCAGCTATAGCAAACCATAATACTCTGGTGGCTCTGCGTTCAGTGGAAACCCTGCCTGCACTGCCCCAGTTTTCAGCCACCCTCAAATACACCAAAATAGCGTTGCTGAAAGAGAGATCTTCACTGGCGCAGAAACTTCTTACAACATCCTAAATGACTGTGTAAGATACAGGTTAAACTTTTAGTGAATTATGAATTTATTTTAATTTTACATGGATTTTCCAATTTAAGAGCAAAACTGCATGCAGGCATGACTACAAACTTTTTTATGTTTTTACTAAAATAAAACATATTGCATTAGTTTGACTTGGATAGCTTCTGTCCTTCTGTGAAGCTTGTGGAATGGAAATGTTACTTTCCTTAGCAATGAAATAACTTCACATATTGTGGTATCTATATTGTACAGCTTAACTGTTTTTAATGCAAAAAAGTGTTTGTTTGTTTGTTCCTCCTTGATATGCATGCAATCAGACAGTCAATCAAACCTGTCTGCTTAGCAAATAGACAGCTAGGCTGCTATCAATTAAGGGATGTGAGTATTGTCAAGTATGGTTACTCATACTCGAAATTGGTCCTCTGCTTTTGAAGTGCACACAAACTACATACACCGGATGCAGTGGGCAACTATTGTTTGGGTATCTTGCTCAGGGGCACCTCAGTATCGAAGATGGAGAAAGTGGGGACTCTCTTTCAATATCTGCCTGGAACAGGAATCAAACCTGCAACCTTTCAATTAGCAATAAGTAAGTAAGTCCAACTTCACATACAGTAGGCCACAATGTAATGTTTTAGAATGATAACAGGGAATAAACCAATGGAAAAAGAGTGAGTGAGCAAGCCTGTTCAGTCTATCATAAAAAAATGTACATTTTGTAGCAGTTCCCTCATCAATGTTGATTGTTGAATATTGATTGTTCGCCTCATTTAAACCTTATAATGATATCAACAATCTCCATTCCTGATATCAGAAACTGAACTGTTGATATCAAGAATTATATTGTTAGCAGTAAAAATTTCAAGTTCTGATATCAAGAACTTAATTTCACTAGTTGAAATGTTAATTCTTGATATCTGCAATTATATTTCAGCATGTTAGATTTGTTATTTCTGATCTCTAAAAATGTATTTCTGATGTCCACAATTAAGGAAGTAATTTATGATATCTAAAATAATTAATTACATCTATCTATTAATTGCATCTATATATCTAAATTAAATAAGTACACTAGTAACAATTACGTTTATTATATCAGAAATTAATATTGTCACTAGTGACAAACCAATTGTTGATATCAATAATGAACATCTTTACTAGTTAAAATGCAATTTTTGATATCAACAATTTAATTCCTGAAATCAAAAACAAATTTTTATATCAACAATTAAATTATTGACTTTAAGAATTGCATTTCAACTGGAAGAAATCAATTCAACAATTTACTTTGAATGGCAGCCTATGGTGACATTTAACTAGTGAAAATTCAACTATTGATATCAGAAAGGTAAATGTTGACATCATGAATGTAATTGCTTATCAAAAAATTTAATTCTTGATATCGACAATTACATTTTTATATCAATAATACATAAGAATACATATCCTGAGAATGAATAAAAGTCTAAATGGCTTGCCATAGGAAGTAACGTGGATAGTGAGGTGACACGATGTAAACGAATTATTTACTATAACGTAAAACGGGATCAAAGAAACATTTAAAAAGCAACTCATGTAAACACCATCAATTGTAGCATTTTCAAAATACAAAATACTGTATTTTATTTTAAACTTAGGGCTGCTCCATCTTACATGTCAAACTGGTATTTGGTATTTCTTTTAGAAAACATTTCAATGTATTTTTGCACATCCCTGCTTAAATGCATATAGGACATTATGGGTTAAACCCATTATTGTTTGAAAATGGGAAATATGAAGCAGTTAATGTATTCACTGTGCTCAAACAGAAACAATAGCACATGTATTAATATGTTGCAGGGGGCATGGTATAGAAAGAATAGAGCTTAACAAAAAAGTTTTTTTTTTTTGTGAAAATATAGCACAATTAAGGATATCCAAAGAAATGATCAAATTGATCAAATGTGGCTTGGTATTTAAAAAATCATCCCCCTCTCCCTGTGTCTCCAATGCCTTTATTTTTCCCTAAAATGCTTATTAGTGCTTTACGTTTCGATCTGGTAGGTGGTGATAGTGCACCTTTTTTTTAGTCCATTTGCCAGCAACCATAAAATATCTAGTTTTTTTTTTTTTTCGCATTTATAAATGAAGAATATAAGTAAACATTTTGCATTTTAAGTCATCCTGTTTGCTGAACAAATGTACTCCAAATTTCACAATTTCCCAACAAATTGAAGGAAACATTGAAATATATAGTTTTATCCGTTTGTCCACATCAGACCAGAAATGATTAACCAAGTTACAATAAAGAAATAGATGTTCAACTGCTTCAGTATCACTATTGCAGAAATGGCAAACATTATAATTCACATTAAATCTTTTTCTCACAAAATCCTTTGCAGGGTAAATATCATATGTCATTTTAAAATGTACTTTGTTTTTTGGAGGAAGAAATGTCAGATATTTGCATCTAATTTTCTTAATTAAAATCTTATTTAAATGTTGGAAAATGTATTTTCTTTTGATGGAATTATATTTAATGGAACCAGGATAGCATTCCTGTATAAAACATTTCTAATAAACATATTTGTACTTTTTTTTTTGTCCACAAAATTTGATTTGCCTAATTTAATATCCATAATTTTTGGTGTGACAGTGGAATAAAGTAGGATCTTTTTTAACAGAAGGAGGACATTGCATATTTTCTAATGGTTTATAGAAAGCCTAATTTCACCTAGATTCTCTAAGGATACTATCCACACACTTGGAGCTAAATATTTGAAATTTCCTCCAAACACTAGATTCTTTTAAAACTTTATTTTCAAATATTGAGTGGGATATAGCCATCTAGTGAATATTCAAGACTTAGGTTTGGGTTTGAGTCTAATAGATGTATGTTTCCTGATGATATTGAAACAACTGATCATTTGTTTTTTTTCACTGAGTGTATGTGGATGCATTATAATCAGATGTTTATGACTGGCATTACCCAAAGATTCAACATCTCAGGATCTTTAATGTGAATGACATCATCTATGGACTTATAATGTGTGTTTGTGTGTGCGTGCGTGCGCGTGTGTGTATTTTTCAACACATTTCTAAACATAATAGTTTTAATTATTCATCTCTAATAACTGATTTGTTTTGATATATATATATATATATATATATATATATATATATATATATATATATATATATATATATATATATATATATATATACACACACACACACACACACACCCAATGGCTATTTAAAAAAAAAAAGCATTTGCCAAAAAAAATCAGAAATGGCTCTTTGCTGAAAAAAAGGTTCCCGACCCTTGACCCAAGCATTGTTAAACTCTCCATAACACGCAGGTATTGTATTTCATTATTATGTATTCATTTTGAAAGTATTTAATTACAAGTGTAATGATAGTTGTTGCAGTTACAAGTTGTAATTCGCAAAATAAAAATACTGCTCCAGGTGAGGCTCGAACTCACAACCTCGGCATGGCTCTGCTACGTACTGTAATATAAGTACCGCGCGCTAACCGATTGCGCCACTGGAGCGTCCAGGAGCGGCCTCCTTTTTAATGTTTATACTATATACCATACATAGGAATATATGATAATAATGACCAATAATTGCACCTGTTTTACTCTTACTTTACCCGAAGCATAGTTATAAATGTAAAACGTGCTCTCTATAAAAACATTATGACCATGGATTCAAGTACACAAAACAGTTGACGTCACGTGAGTGTTGCGTTGCTTCCGTAAGGTTACTTCAGGTCTGTGCGAGCGTTAAAGGAGTTCCCTAATGTGAACATAAACGATGTCCGTCGCATAACCAGGTTTAAAGTTAATGATCTTTTGTATTGTTTATCACACACAATATCATTCGACAACCATAACCGTTGATTAGCGGACTGTCTTGAGATAAACTAAGTAATGTATTAAAACTTGTAGGCTACACTATTGTTTGCAATAAATCGAGGAAATGTCATATGGTTTTAATATTTTGAGCTTTGAGGTCTGAATATCTAAAGCCAATTGATCGCGCACTTTCCTTTAAAATACTCAGCTTCAGTTCTGCTCCAGTTGCTATTGGTTTCCTTTTGTTATGTTTGTGCTCTATTGTGTAACAAAATTTGTTTTTTGCCCCTCAGATATTTTGTTACTTTTCCGAGTGCTACCACTTCACATTCATTCTGATAAATTTCAGGTAAGTTTCAATATTTTAATATTCTTATCTACTGTGCAATTTAATACAATGGGAAATGTTAACTCAATCAAAACAAGCTAATTCAGAAACTACCACTTTCACTTTATCACACAACACTAGTGCTTAGCGTTGCATTAAATTCCTCTCCGAGTGTTCACAGTATGGTTAGGGGTCAACTTTATCAGACTTGTCTCCACTGCCAAATGGACATGATAAATACACACTAAGTCAATGCTACAGCATGTTTCCTTTTGTCTTTCAAAATATTACTTATTAATAATAATTTTAATGTTTGCTATCAGTTGAAACCATTCAACCAGCAGAGCCTTTTAAAAAAAGTAAAACAAATATGAAAATAAAAACTAATTTTGTCAGCACTCTAATCAAGCTGTTTTAACATGCACAGCACTTTTTTGCTCTCGTTTTTAAAGAACCTGGAGATGTTGTTATCTGTTTATGACCAAGCGGCAACCTCACGCTCTCCCTCATGAAGCAAATACAGAAGTAACTGAAACTGCAATTCATCGAAACTCCGCTAGTGCTGGCTCCATAAAGCAAATTTCTATTGAGCCCACTTTTTAAAATGGCCAACTTTACAGCAGACAGAAAAGTGTTTTCAGCCTGGTACAAAGAACGATTTCGGTGTACATAGCTAATCTTACCATTCATGACAACTTTTTTAATACCTCATGTTTCCTTTATATTAGGTTATATTTAGTCTGCATAATTAAGGGCGTGGCCACTTGAGTGACAGCTAGGTCTTGCTGGTTGCCACTCACTTCACCTCAGCTGATTCCGGCTGATTAGCCGCTGAACTCGGCATACACATCATATTTTCGTTTTGTTTTTTGTGGCTTTACACAGTCAATTGCTTTTTGGAATTATGTTCAATCTTGCAATTATCAGATGATTCAGCATGCTGTGTGCACTTTATTGTACTCACAAACCATTCACTTGGCCTCCATTTTCTAGGTGAGGTAAAGTAAAATAAAAATGGTAAAAATAAATCCCATTTTCAATGCAAAATCTAAAAGTATAAACCATTTAGTTTGGGAAATTTAAGGGTCAGTACTACACAGCTTAATATAAAGTATAAAGTTTGGCCATAATAAAGTTTTTAAACAATCAGGTTTATGTCATTCACCCATATACATTTTCGCAATATTTTGAAAAGTATGCATTTTGCATTAATATGCATAAGCTTTTAACATATTTTATATAATTTAAATGTGTTTTGCTTTGCTGTAAATCAGATTTCTTGGACAGCACAATCAGTTGCGGTTTTTACTTTTGGCTAACTGCAAATTGCTTCATGGGCAAAATGATTCTATATTTCACTTCGCGTTGTTTTGTCACTACGGAAAGGACCAGCACAGCTCAATAGCTGTAAAAGGCACAGCTCTTGTTTTTTTTTTTTTTTTTTTTTTTTTTTTTTTTTTTTGTAATTTTCAAACACAGAACATACAAGGGCAATAACAACATTATATTAACATCCAATCAAGAACAATATAAAAATAAAAAAAAATAAAAATAAAAAAATCAATTTAAAAAACAAATTTAAGGCTTTAAAATAATTAACAGTTCTTTTTGCTTTGATATTCCTTGTTTCTTTTATCGTGCTTAGGTAATGACTTATTTCTATTTTAAAGTAAGTAAATTTTTTTTCACAGCCCATTTACATTTATGAATAAAACATTTTCCATATATATTGAGCAAATTAACAATATGCCAAATTTTAAAGTCAACTGTATTCTCAAAAAATTTAAATATATTTTTCTTTAAATTCCAATGCAATATTTGTACAAAAGGCACAGCTCCTTACACTCTCAGTGTGTCAGAAGCAGCACACTGCCCACAGACTGCCTCCTATTGTTGAACACTCAGAACTACAGCTGTCACTTAAAAAAAAGTACCAGTACTAAAAAAATCTAGAATCAGTTCAGTGCAGGGGCATTGCTAGACAAAGCTCTACTGGGGCACGCAATTTGATTGTTAATTATTGCGACAGCTGATGCTTTAAAATTAGTTACTAATTTGCTATTTACACACCTTAAGAGAAGAGTGACCAAAAAGTCAATATTAATATTAATACTGTTAATTTTAATATTCAAGTCAAACCAAATAAATTGTCACTACATTATTGTTGTTCTGTATGAGAACAACAATATCCTCATTAATATCAATACCAAAATATTGATGATGATATTTGTGATAAATTTACAGAACGATTTGGCTTAAAAAACAATTCCTTTGAAGTAATGGTGTTGTATATTTCAGTGTACAATATAAGAAAAATAATACATTTAAATCTGTTTTAGCAACTGGATATAGGCCTCCTGGACACTACACCAACTTTAATTTTATTTTCTTATCCAAATTTTTTTGGACACAAACAAAGTTTTAATTGTTGGTGATTTTAATATTCATATACAGTTGCAATCAGAATTATTAGCCCCCATTGAAATTTATTTTCTTTTTAAAATATTTCCCAAATGATGTTTAACAGAGCAAGGAAATTTTCACAGTATGTCTAATAATATTTTTTCTTCTGTAGAAACTCTTATTTGTTTTATTTCGGCTAGAAAAAAAGCAGTTTTTAATTTTTTTTTAAATATTTTAAGATCAAAATCATTAGCCCCTTTAAGCTAACAAAGTTAACAAAATTAACCTAGTTAAGCCTTTAAATGTCACTTTAAGCTGTATAGAAGTACATGACAGCTCGCCCTCTAATGTCGTGGTGGGCATCTGATCTCCGGTGTCATCGAGCAAAATCCTGGGGAATAAACCATCACAACCGCTCAAAGCCTTGATGAGGCACACTGTGGAGAATATGTTACTTGAGAAATGTTTATAATAATGTCTGTCCACATAAAACTGTGATATACAGTGGATTTTATTGTTCATCTAAAGTAATATTTTGTTTACTATACTTATAAGGTAAAAATAAAATACAAACTAATCAAATAAGATCAACTCCTTTTCTTAAATAGTCCAATTTATTTAGTATATGAAGCCTTTTTGCATTTTTTGGATTTGAAAATGAGATTTTCTGGAATAACTACCTTTGTGAAAAAACTATATATTCAAAGATATTGTTACCTTGAAGTAAACTTTCTCATACCATAAAACAACATTTTGGTCATACCGCCTAGCCCTAATGTGAAAAATGTGTTGAATCCTTTGAATTTTTTTCACTTTTAGAGTATGAATGACAAAAGTGTTTGGGAATTTATAAATAATAAATTTATGCATTTTTTGTGAATTATTCTGTGCTGTCTGTACTGTTAGGCTACTAGCATTACTGTTCAGCTGCGTAAACATGGAGTTCAACCTCACTGTCACATACTGTATGTAACAGCACCGCCCCATTATTCAGTAACTCAAAGGTGGTTTGTCAAAACTGCCTGAAGAAATACACCATTGCTCAGAAATTTGTTGCTTACTCAGACAGAATATTCCACGCGAAGCTGTGTTCAGAAGATTGTGATAAAAATGACCAACCAGTCTCTGCATGTCAATATTGACAAGTGGATTGCTGAGAATGAAACTTCATTCCTACCGCCTGTATGCAACAAATTAATGTAAGTAATCAATAATCATTTATATAATGTTTTGCATTTAATTTTTATTTATATATTATCGCATTTGTCTTAGGTTTTTTTATCAGTTGAATATTATGTATGTTGGTGGTCCAAATGTGAGGAAAGATTATCACATTGAGGAAGGAGAAGAGGTAAGGTGCTGTTCATGTACTAATTGAGTTGAATTGGTTAACATGGCTTAATGACTTCATTTAAAATTCTTTAACAAAACTAATGTGGATTTAATACTGACAGTGTGAATCTTGGCATATTTTTTTAAATGCACTAAAGCTTGTTAATTATTACATTTTCCACCACAAACTTCAGTGCATAGTCCATGGACTGCAATAGTTTACAGAAACACCAGGGACAAAGTCTGTGTGATGATGCAATGAAACACTGCCTCAAAGATCCTATTTTTATTGAATATATTTTAGTATTCCTCAAACAATATTGCCATTTACAATATTTACAAATTTTGATCATAGCACACCATATTTTAGTTTTTATTTGCATACATTTTTTTATTATTTTGAATTATAATAGATCTACAAATACGCAATAAACCAGTCCAATATAAGCATGAACACAGACAGATTACTATAATGCTATGTGTGATGTTATGCTAACTAAAGATTTTTGTCAGTGATTGATTTGCTAATTTCCTAAAATATATTCCTTAAAACAAAAACAATACCAATCAGGTTTTTGCAGGACAGTACTATACACGTCAGACAGAGTTTTATTTCTTCTACAGCTCGGTTATGAGCTGCCTTGCAAGCTATAAAACGACTCCAGCACCATATATCCATAGGTTTGGCCTTGGGTACACCACTGTTAACTCAGACTTTGTCTAAAATCTACCAGACGAATCCACTCTTCATTTTCTTAAACGTGAAAATACATACAAATACAAATACATTTAAATACATAGTGAGATATGTATTTAAATGGAAAAAAGATAATAATCAAAGCTCAGTAATCTTCTTTGACCGTATTTGTTTAAATACACACCTTAAGCAGTCAGTTAGCATGAACACTGGCAAATTGATCAAAAACGAAGAACAAGGACACAAATTTCCACAGGAATGCATGAGGGTTGAGTTTAATCTAATTTCCTTTCTTCTGTGTCCCACTGTTATTCCGTATCACATATCATCATCGATTGCTTTTAACTAATCCCTGTATTCAATCTCCGCTGCTTCACTATAACCAGTTATAGTTGTTTGTTCTTTATAGTTCCTTAATTCTTTGTTTGATTATCTTAGATTAATACTTTATTACACGTGTTGTGTGCTTGCTCTTTCCAACACAACAATGTGATCAAAAAACCAGCTTCAGATGATCAGAGATACTTTTACATGAAATGTAATGTAAACTGAACATTATTTACAATTGTGTTCCCTCTTATTCTTTGTCTTTAACAATGGTGCTGAGCATCTACACTGAACTACAAGTATCTCTTTGCATGTTCATGTTATGTCTTTGTATGTTTAGATACTGTACTAGTGCACTACAGGCTCTAAAGAAAGTATGATATACAGTGCATCTGTAAAGTATTCATAGCGCTTCACTTTTTCCACATTTTTTATGTTACAGCCTTATTCCAAAATGGATTAAGTTAATTTATTTTCTCAAAATTCTACACACAATACACCATAATAAAAATGTGATTTTTTTTTAATTGTTGCAAATTTATCAAAGATAAAAAAAAACCTGAAAAATCACATGCACATAAGTATTCACAGCCTTTGCTCAATACTTTGTTGATGCACCTTTGGCAGCAATTACAGCCTAAAGTCTTTTTGAATATGATGCCACGCTTGGCACACCTGTCCTTGGGAATTTTTGCCCATTCCTCTTCGCAGTACCTCTCAAGCTCTATCAGATTGTATGGGAGGCGACAGTGTACAGCCATTTTCAGATCTCTCCAGGAATGTTTAATACGATTTAGATCTGGGCTCTGGCTGGACAACTCAAGGACATTCACCGAATTGTTGTGAAGCCACTCCATTGATATTTTGGCGGTGTGCTTTGGGTCATTGTCCTGCTGGAAGATGAACCGTAGCCCCAGTCTGAGGTCAAGAGCACTCTGAAGCAGGTTTTCATTCAGGATGTCTCTGTACATTGCTGCATTCATCTTTCCCTCTATCCTGACTAGTCTTCCAGTTCCTGCTGCTGAAAAACATCCCCACAGCATGATGCTGCCACCATCTTGCTTCACTATAGGGATGGTATTTGCCTGGTTTTCTCCAAACGTAACACCTGGCAACACCTGGTTTCATCAGACCACAGAATTTTGTTTCTTATGGTCTGAGAGTCCTTCAGATGCCTTTTGGCAAATTCCAGGCAGGGAAGGGCTTCCATCTGGCCACTCTACCATACAGGCCTGATTGGTGTTATGCTGCACAGATGGTTGTCCTTCTGTAAGTTTCTCCTCTCTCCACAGCAGAACGCTGGAGCTCAGACAGAGTGACTATGGGGTTATTGATCACCTCCCTGACTAAGGCCCTTCTCCCCCGATCACTCAGCTTAGATGGCCGGCCAGCTCTAGGAAGAGTCCTGGTGGTTCCAAACATCTTCCACTAACGGATGACGGAGGCCGCTGTGCTCATTGGAACTTTCAGAGCAGCAGAAATTTTTCTGTAACCTTCCCTAGCCTTGTGCTTGTGTTGAAGAAATAAATTAATTCAATCCAATTTTGATTGAGGTTGTAACATTAAAAAATGTGGAAAAAGTGAAGCGCTATGAATACTTTTCGGATACACAGTAAGGCCCAATCCCAATTCTATTTTTGTATTTACCCTTCCCCTTAGCACTACGCCTTCAGGCTAAAGAGAATTGAGTCACCCCTACCCCTTCACTGGAACGCGCAAAATGAGGGGTAAGGGGAAGGGATAGACTTGGGATTGGGCTTAAACGTTGTTGCAGTATTGCAGCTCGGATTGCAGAGCATTTCTTTCAGATGGATATACAATCTTTCATTACATTTATAGTGATGGTCAATAATATTACTTTCACAAACTTCGTTTCAGCTTTTTTACCAGGTGAGGGGTGACATGGTTTTGAAAGTGATAGAGAATGGCAAACATAAAGATGTGCATATTCGAGAAGGTGAGGTAAGAATCATTTAAATAAGTCTGTGTGTAACTGCTGAAATAGCTCTGCTGTTTGAGCTATTTTTTTTTATTATATTGCCCCAAATCATTTTTAGCCAATGCTAAATCAATGTTTTTTCTTCCATTTTCAGATGTTCCTGCTTCCAGCACGAATTCCCCATTCTCCTCAGAGACAGGCAAATACTGTAGGGCTGGTGGTAGAGCGGAGGAGGCTTTCCAAAGAAACAGATGGCCTTAGGTATGATAATATACTACTCCCAGTCACCCTCATTCTACAGTGTCAACTTTTCTTTTTTAATTTTGTGTCATATGTGGTTTTCTTGTTCGTCCACACTTACAACTATATGGGTGCACTTGTATGCATTACATAATGCTTATCTAATGTACAGATAATCGTAAGTTAATATATACAATAACTCATTTGATTATAAGATTAAACCATGTATTTATGGTTACTGCTTGAGCAACAAATGAACATTCTATATGATTCATATATTAAGAAATCTATGAATGATTTATAGCAGTGTTTCTCAAACTGTGGTACGTATACCATGAGTGGTACGCAGGCTTCCTTCTAGTGGTAAGCGGAGGAATTAAATATGTCATGTACATGCTACATATATTTTTAAAATGTATCAAAATTATGTATATAATGTGCCATATATGACATAGAGCCTATATTCCTAAGGTAATCTGCCACGTTTTTTTTTTTTACTGTGCAGATGTGGAGTTACTTTACTGGGCCTACTACGCTACTGTATTTGAATACTGCTCTTTTTGGTTGTACTTGGAGGGAATTTTTTTTTTCTGAGGTGGTACTTGATGAAAAAATTTTGAGAACCACTGGTTTATAGTTTATTGCGTTTTAATGTATTAATCCCCTTATAACATATCATATAAACTAATAGTGTACATTCATGTTAATTACCACAACAGGTTAAAGCCATGCCTTTCAACTGCCAGTTGTCTATTTCAATTAATCATTAGCTAATGATTTGCTAGGATATCATTATGTTATGACTTGTTGAGGCACAGACAGGACTGTTATGTCGAGTTCACAAAGCATTTACAGCAGATTTTTCAGTCCATAATATTGTAGTGATGTTAACATACGGTAAACTTTATTAACTTCGATTAAACTTAACTTTGATTAAAAATCATTTGACTAAGGTCTGTCTTTAAACACTGAAAGAGTACTGCTGACGATACGAACTAACTTTGCCTCTGAATAAACAAAGACCACTGATCGCTCACTTACCAAATCTGTAGAGACAGGACAATCAACCCCAACTGGAGCTGCGTCTTTATTAAAAGGAGACGAGCAGCAAATCCGGATTTCCCCATTTCCAGATGAGAAAAGCTCTTGGGTAAAAAATTTTCCTTAGACACGGATTTCTGTAGAGCGACGCGTGCACTGTATTCCACACGTGAGTCCAGCTGCGCTCTCATAGAGGGAAAATGAAAACAAAACCTTCACTGCAGCAAATTATAAACGCAACACTGACGACCCGTATCTACAAACAATTCATGTTCTCCTGCTTGCTTTGGCAACACAACGTGGCGTCTCTCTGCCGTCTGAACACTGTAACAGGTAAAAAGAGTCTTCGAAGCTATCATGCATGCATATTAATGAAGTTGCACCGCATACACAATAGTCTTACTCATGAATGATTGCAGCACACTCAGAGACGTAATAAGGTACTCCCAGGTACAGACGTCCAGTCTACACGCTGGAAAACACGCTAAGATCTCATGGCCGTAACGCAGCTTCAAAAATTTGTTTCAAAGCGGAAGTACAAATTTGCTCGAAATAACGCAAAAACAACCAATTTTCACTTTTTAGTGAGATATATGTGTCCTAATAGTGTTTTTAGCAGTGTGGGACACATATACGACTGTCAACAGCTCAAAACATGTGTTTTGGTGTTTCGTGGCCCTTTAAATGTCTCACTTAATCTAATCTTCAAGAAGAGCCCACTTTTCTGTCATGTTTTGTGGCTGACAATCCTGATCCAGGGACGCAGTTTCAGCTTCTCAAGTTCTCGTTTGGTCACCTCATTATCACATTTACTTGTGGTTTAAAAAATAATAATTACTGTAAATATGCGTGACTGCCTTTTTGCAATTTTGAAAATACAGATATTATTTACCAAAGGTTATACTATATAGATGTTGTTGTTATGAATGGATTATATGCACGGAAGGGTTGTTCAGCCACTGAAATCTTCCGGCGATGGATTGATGTGACTATTATCAGTTTTAAAAGGGACCTTTAACATCATCGAGAACTTCAGTTTTTATTTAGTTAAACAACATACAATGTGGGGGAGCACGGTGGTGCAGTGGGTAGCACAATCACCTCATAGAAAGAAGGTCGCTGGTTCTAGCCTCGGCTGAGTCAGTTGGCGTGTCTGTGTGGACTTTGCATGTTCTCCCTGTGCTTGCGTGGGTTTCCTCAGGTTGCTCTGGTTTTCGTAAACTAGAGGTAGGACCGTGTGTCAAAGATATTATGGTAACCAGTGAGCACTGCACTACTGCACCTTTAACTATAAATATGAGCCGGAGCCTGATTTAAACTCAACTTTTTTTTTTTTTTGCCTTTATAGCTGATGTTCTAATCTACAATTCTGAATAGTTTGAACTACAGAAATTAGTTTAGATTTTTATTGATGGATAATGCAACAAGGATAAAGCATGTAAATTGCATTGTTTGTTTATTCAGAATGGATCGTAGAGGACATTAAGTTCTGACTATCATCCTTTCTGCCATGGCAAGCCTGCTTCATGTGTCTGTTCATTGCGGAAGTCCCCATTTTTTGCTATCACCTCTTTCATACTGCATGTGTGAGCAGGGCCTGAGCAGCATGTGTTTTTTTCGGCGTCCATGTTGACAGATTAGATCTTTCATACCGCACACAGAAGCAGGGCGTCAGTGTGGAGCATGAGCAGAGCTGAAACAGCAGTGCCACAATTTGTTGGGTGCTGGGTCTGTTTTTACCACTGCTCACGCTCAATTAAAGTGACAGTGCATTGATAATGACCAACGACACATTTAATGACAGCAAAAAGTACAATTTTACCTAATAAATGCATCAATAAGATCGACTGAATTTTATGCACTGTTTCTGCTCTGCATATGCGCTGCGCACGTGCTGCTCCAGCCCTGCTTGCATGTGCGGTAGAAATGTGTGCCAGTGGAGGAGATGCTGTTGCAGGAGCTAGAGTGTTGCTGTGCATGGCACATGTTGCCAATTGTGCAACTTTGTAGACCCACACGTGTTGCTTAGGCTGACTTTGCTAAAATATTTGTATAATATATGAAGAGTTTGGATGCAAAAACCTTTAAATGCCACCTGAAAATTTCTTCTAAAATGTGCATTTTCCTTAGACTCCTGTGTCTTGATTTAGTAATTTCACTATAATGGCAATGCATAAGTTAATTTCAGCAATTTGAACATGAAATAACTGAATATAAACATAAGAGGCAGAGGAAAAAATACTCATTATAGAAGAAAATTCCAGAAGGCACTGGTTTTTGCATCTGAACTCTTCATATCTAATTATGGCATAGCTTTCCACCCAATTAGGCTAATTAAGTAATGATTTAAAACACACACACATGGTTGTTTTTGTGAAAAGTGGGTACATTACATAAGTTTCCATCCATTTTATACTGTCCAAACCCTATTTTGTATTGCCCTCACCCCACCCTACCCCTAAACCCAACCATCACAGGAGACAGTGTGCAGCTTTACTCTCTGATTAAACTCATTCTGTTGGATTTATAAGCATTATGAGAAATGAGGACGTCACCAATGTCCTCATATTTCACCTTTTTTTTAATACCTGTGTCATACCCATGTCATTATACAGATTTGTGTCCTGATATATCACAAAAACACGTACACACACACACACACACACACACACCAAGAACACAAAAATAGTGGCAGGAAATAACGGCCTGACCAAGACCGCGAGTCATCTCGTGTCAAGTCTGAGATAACCAAGTCTTCACTGACCTGTATCCTGCTCTTTCATTGGCTGTTGGTCATTGCTAGGGCCATATGGAATCTGCAGACATTTTTTGCTATTTCTGCAGAGAATTTTGTTAAAAGTCTGCGGATTTATGTTGAATGATTTTAGGAGTATCATGACTAAAATCTTAATATATGAAATAAAAAGTAATACATTTTTAACTTGTATTTTTTTTTTGTATTTACTTGTATTGTTTACAATGCAAATACAATTAGATTCACTTATTTGGTAAATAAAGCAAGTCTCTTATATGATATATATACTAAAAGACAGAAAATATTACTTTACAAACTGTATTGTAAATAAATCATATAAATATTTTCATATTTGTCAATAATATTACTGAAATTAATTAATCAACTGAATAAATATACACAAGAAAATAAACAGAATGAATGATGGGCTAAAAATCTGCAGAATTCTGCGTGCGCAGATTCCGTGTGTGCCTAGTCAATGCTGATATGTACTTGCCAGATATTTCACAGGCTACAACGACACGTCAGTCAGTTCTCTGATCCTTTTTTGATAACTTACACTGTGTGATTGTCGTTTGCTTATTGCTTGCATAAACGAGCACAGATTTAATCT
The DNA here is from genome assembly GCF_049306965.1 of Danio rerio. NCBI lineage: Eukaryota > Metazoa > Chordata > Actinopteri > Cypriniformes > Danionidae > Danio > Danio rerio. Next base: position 9,350,962 of record NC_133188.1, read on the forward strand.
TGATTTTGAGCTTTTGTCTGCAATTTCACATATGACATGTTTTATGTATGCCCTTTCAGCAGCAATCCACCGAGGCCCCGTTTACACTAATACATTTTCATTTTAAAACAGCATTTTAGAATGAAATCGATCCACACTGAAGTTTCACCTATCGTTTCTGAACAGCTCTCCGTTCACACCTACACCGCTAAAATCGCACATCACATGACCACACGCAAACTCTGGCATGCGCTGCAGCGTTTGCGCACGTCTAAGCCCCAGGCTGTAAACCGGTGTTTCTGGTGATTTGTACTACCTTGTCAGATTGTCCTACCTCCCATTTAAAAAGTAGGTAGCACATTTTGATGACGCAATATGCTACCCATCAGATTTTGCCACCAGTGTATATTTATATGTGGAGTAGAGTGATATGAAGCCCTAAATCCGGATTTATATATCACCCTAACCTACCTAATCTCTAACCTCAACATCAGAACCATTCAAATACAGTGTTGGTAGCATAATCTGATGGAGAGGATAAAATGTCAGGATACCGGTGCTTTGGTCTACTGGATCTACTGGTCATTTAAATATGTAGCTACACGATGCCTCAACACTTTTGGTGTTTGTGAAGTTGCAAATATCAAATGAAAATAGCAAGTTCCTTATATCATGTTTTCATTTTATTGTTAAGAAAGTGAAACAACGTAGCCAGGGTGATGTGAATGATGCTATAAAGTTCTGTTCCCTTTGAAGATTTACCCGACCTGTCCTTGAGAGGTCCTATAGCAAGCTTGCAAAGTCTGAACTTATGGAAAGGGTGCATGACTGAACTTTGTCATTGAGGAAAAAGCCCAGATCAGCAGCCCCACCTCCGTTTTCAGATGGCTCCTTTTCTCTTATCCACACTGACATGGAGCAGCAGTGTTTTAAAACCAAAACGGCCGCTTCAGCGTTTCCAAAACACTTTGTTTTCATGGCTCGAAAACTCCAGGGTAGTGTGGACGGAAGGCGTAACCGTAGCAAAACTTAGCCCACATTACCACACCGACAAAGACCTATCCACGAACACGCACATTCACTACTTATATTGGTGCACAGATGGTGTAATAATATAAGCAGTACTATATGTAATAGATATTTAAACATTTAATGTATGTGACTGGAACAAAAACAACCCATTTATAACTAATTTACAGGTAAAATACAGTCTATACACCCTAAATTCCACATTATCTGCTAATAATGACATTCAGGGTGTTTAATGCTAAGCTTACAACTGTTAAACACAGTGTAGGTTACTGTCAAGAAGTAGTGTGAAGGGCGTGAAAATTACTTAGTATATTTTAGTATAATGACTTAGAAGTATATTTTCTGTTTTCTTCTTACCTCCTCTATCGCGCTACTGTCCTCCGATGCATCAGCCCAATTTAAATCTTTCGAGAATAATTTAGGTAATTTTATGCCTTTGTCAGCATCTGATTTGGAGTCCTTTACTGCTTTCTCAGAGCTTTTCGGCACCACCTTTCCCCTTTTTACGGTCCATCTCTGAAAATTAGCACTTACTGTTGGTTTGACATTCTTGCCAGATTTTGATTACGTCAGCGTAACCTCTGATTGTGTCGGATTGGGTCGCCCCATCTTAAAACCAGCCGGCCTTCGCGGTTTGGGCCAAATGCTTAACATTTATTATTATTAATGTTATTATTATTACTATCATCATCATCATCTTCATCATCATATTCACATCTTGTAAGAGATAAAATCTGCCGTCATGTAAAAACAATACATAAAAAATAAATAAATAAAATTAAAAAAACTGACTGGCCCACATTTAAAAAATGGTCCGGCTCTTCTGGCATTTGCCAGAATTGTCAGATGGCCAATCCGCCCCTGATTCTAAAACTAAAGCATGTTTAAAACTAAAGCATCTAACTTGTAAACACACTCTCTCATTCACGCACACTACTGCCAATTGTAATTTATCCAATTCACCTACAGCAGGGGTGTCAAACTCAATTCCTGGAGGGCCGAAGCCCTGCACAGTTTAGTTCCAACCCTGCTCCAACATACCTTCCTTAAGGTTTCAAACAAGCCTGAAGGACTCAATTAGTTTGATCAGGTGTGTTTAATTAGGGTTTGAACTAAACTGTGCAGACCTGCGGCCCTTTTGGAACTGAGTTTGACACCTGTGACCTACAGTATACTGCATGTCTTTGTACCCGCGAAAAAAAATAACTGCAGTAAACTTAAGTAAAACTTCAGTACAACTGCAATACAATAGCAGTATATAGAAGTATAAATGCAGTAGAATTAGGTACAACTGCAAAATTGCAATACAGTATATAAACAGTTCAAATACAGTACAATATAGTTCAACAGCAATCTATGTTGCAGAGAACTCGAGTAAAAACAAGTAAACCGTAAAAAACTTAAAAACAATCACAGCTGACTATCACTAGAAAAATCATCACAGATTAGCTTCACTCCTCCACATCTCGGGGTTTTGTTCACGAGTGAGGGAAGGATGGAATGTTAGATTGACAGGCGGATTGGTGTTGCGGCAGGAGCTGTGGGTCATGGAAATTTTACCCGGGAGGAGCTCGGAGTAGAGCTGTTGCTCCTCACATCGAGAGAAGTCAGCTGAGGTGGCTCGGGCATCGGTTTCAGATGCCTCCTGGATGCCTAGGTACTGGAGGGACTATGTCTCTCGGCTGGCCAGGGAACGCCTCGGGATCCCCCGTTGGAGCTGGAGGAAGTGTCCGGGGAGAGGGAAGTCTGGGGTTCTCTCCTAAGACTGCTGCCCCCGTGACCTGGCCCTGGAAAAGCAGTTGAAAATGAATGAATGAACGAGGATTAGCTTCACATAAAGATAAACAAATATTCGCTGAACAAATCATATAGCGGTCTTTGGGATAATTGTGCAAAATTAAATACATATTATAAGGCAATGAAAGTGTTTTTTGACCTTGCATGCATATCAGCCTGTTGTTGGAGACCCCAAAACCAGAATGTAGTATTTTATAATGCATTCTAAAGGCTCTTTAATATATGAATCATGTGGAATATTCACTTCTTGTTAATGCAGTATTGATTAATAAATTGTTAAGCTCATCATCAGTTATACATTAACTCATAATTATCTGTGCAGTGTTTGAGCCTTATGTATTCCATATTTCTGCACCCATATTGTAAAGTGTTACAGAGTTGTCTTTACTCTGATTACTTTTCTTTACTCTAGATACTTTGTGGCGAATAGTACGGAAGTCTTGTTTGAGCGCTGGTTCTACTGTGAAAATCTTGGAACCCAACTTGTTCCCATCATCAAAGAGTAAGTAACCAGTGTTTCTCTTAATAAGTTTGTTTTTGCTTTCCTTAAACTGTCATACAGGACATTTTTTAGTACATTAATGTATAATATGCATATATTACATACAATTCTGAATTGTAAATTCTAATTTTGTGGCAGACAGTTAAGGGGTTTAACCCCTTACAGACGAGGGAATAAATGGGAAAACAAAATATAGTATAAAAGTTTTAACATAAAATAAGAAAAATAATTCATTCATTCATTTTCTTGTCGGCTTAGTCCCTTTATTAATCCGGGTTCGCCACAGCGGAATGAACTTATCCAGCAAGTTTTTTATGCAGCAAATGCCCTTCCAGCCGCAACCCATCCCTGGAAAACATTCACACACACACTCACACTCATACACTACGGACAAATTAGGCAACCCAATTCACCTGTACCGCATAACATTAAACTGTGGGGGAAACTGAGCACTCGGAGGAAACCCACGAGAACGCAGGGAGAACATGCAAACTCCACACAGAAACGTCAACTGAGCCGAGGCTCGAACCAGCGACTCAGCGACCTTCTTGCTGTGAGGCGACAGCACTACCTACTGCGCCACTGCTTCGCCCATAAGAAAAATAATGCAAAATAAAGAAATTAAAGGTACTGACATCATAAATACTTTGCAGGGGATACATTTGTACATCAAGTTAGATTGTGCTACAGTGTAGTTACCTCAGATTGCATTGGTGTTAGGTTAATTAATCTCTAGATGTACATTTGTAAAAATGTGCCTCTACCTCTTTAGAAAAATGTCAGTCTTTATTTGCAGTCATTTTTTCCATTACAAAGACCTGTTTAAGTTTCTGAATCCACTGAGCCACCTTTGGGGAACCTTTTATCATTCAATATACTGTTATAATTTTTTAGCAATCAGAATATCCTTAGTACAAATCTTGTTTCTTCATTAAACATTTCTTTGGACAGTGCTCCCAATAAGCACACACCTGGATTGAGGAGTATTTCTATATCTAATATCTTAACTATTTCTTTTTTTAACATTTTTCCAAAATTCTCTAATCTTAGGGCAGTATCAAAAAACGTGGGTATGATCTCCGATTTTACCACATCTTCTCCGACACAAAGCATCAGATGGTCCTTTTACAAAAGGAGTATTAAAGTTCTTAATTTTTACCTTCCAATCAAATATTTTCCATAATTGACTATTAATTCCTTTATGACATCCTTCACATAACTCAATCCAGACCTCATCCTCAATTGTGGTACTTTGTTCTAGTTCCCATTTTCCTTTACCATAATGTGCATTTTGTACAATATTAGTTACTAATCTTTTGTATAAATAAGAGACGTGTTTTTAGCTGGAATGTTTTGTTCTGCAATATTTATAAAGTATTCTTCTACACTGTAAAACCCAATAAGTTAAGGTTACTCAAACCATTTGAGAAAACCAATTGCAACAACCATTTAAGTTCAAAAATTAATCCCAATGAGTACTGTGAACTTAATCCATTTGAGTAAATGCCGCTTTTTGAGCACAGTAAAATCCAATAAATGAAAGGAACTCAAAACAATTGAGTACTGTAAAACCCAATAAGTTAAGGCAGCTCAAACCGTTCGAGGAAACCGGTTGCTACAAACCATTTCAGTTTAAAAACGAATCTATATGAGTAATGTGAACTTCCCCTATTTAAGTTAAAGTAATGAGTTAATTAAGTGATTAAGTAAGTGTTGATTGAGCATTAATGATGAACACCTGCTGTTAACAAGCAGAATTACTGAAGAGAAACACAAAACTACAGCTGACTTCAGTCACAGCCTTAAAAGAAATCAAACGCATTCAATCTCAACATTTCAGCAGAGGATCATTAAACAACTCAACAAACAGTATCAGCAGCTTCACTGATTACTAACCTGCTTGAGTCAGATGTCTTCTGAAATTTTCTCAAAATAATTATTTTCTTAGACATAACCATTGATGTGAACAGTGTTTGCTTTATACAGTAGGGCCCTTTAACTACCTCACGTTGGCTTCTGTTACTGTATGTTATAGCAGGCATAATAAAAAGAAAAAAAAACATAGTTGAAGTTTTAAGCCCCCCATTTCAAGAATTATTAGCCCCCCATTGATTTTTTTCTTTTTTTAATATTTCCCAAATGATGTTTAACAGAGCAAATTTTTACAGTGGGGCGAGGCAGTGGCACAGTAGGTAGTGCTGTCGCCTCAGCAAGAAGGTCGCTGGGTCGCTGGTTCGAACCTCAGCTCAGTTGGTGTTTCTGTGTGGAGTTTGCATGTTCTCCCTGCTTTCGCGTGGGTTTCCTCCGGGTGCTCCAGTTTCCCCCACAGTCCAAAGACATGTGGTACAGGTGAATTGGGTAGACTAAATTGTCCGTAGTGTATGAGTGTGTCTGTGTGAATGTGTGTGTGGATGTTTCCCAGAGATGGGTTGCGGCTGGAAGGGCATCCGCTGCGTAAAAAACTTGCTGGATAAGATGGCAGTTCATTCTGCTTTGGCAACCCCGGATTAATAAAGGGACTAAGCCGACAAGAAAATGAATGAATGAATGAATGAAATTTTTACAGTACGCCTGATAATATTTTTTCTTCTGTAGAAAGTCTTATTTGTTTAATCTCGGCTTGAATAAAAGTTTTACATTTTTAAAACACAATTTTAAGGTAAAATTTATTAGCCCCTTTAAGCTATATATATTTTTTCGATAGCTGATAGAACAAACCATCATTATACAATAATTTGCCTAATTAACCTAGTTAAGCCTTTAAATGTCACTTTAAGCTGTTGGTATTGTCCAGTTTTTCAATAATGTATGTTATCGTTCACTTCAGATTATGTTCATAATGTTGTGGTGCTGCTTTTCACATTACTGATAATAATTCCCCTGTTGTCGTACTAAAGGTAACCCAGCAGAGTTTGAAATACATTTCATATGCAGAACATATGCACTGATGTGTAACAAAACGAAAGGCAACTGCCTTTGTTAGTGGATGAGGCTATGCACCGGTGTACAGGAGAAGCAGAACAAAAAACAATTCTCCTCCATCAATAGTGACCATTCCTTCTCTTACCCTGAGCAAAACATTGTCAAATATTAAGGAAATACCAACCCCCAAAACCAGCGGAGCATGAAAGCAAAGCGAGGAGATAAAGTGGCGTGAGAAATATGTTAAGTTCGAATATTTGATCAATTCCATGCGTGTTCAATAAAAAAAGGTCAGGAGAGGGGTTTCTTCAATGTCAAAAATATTAGTAATTCATTGGATAAGAATGAATAATTCGATTCACAGAGTTTTGGTATCGTCAATGCAAGGCAAGAATCACATTCAGGATGTCCGCAACCATTTCCTGGCTCAAGCTTTTAGACACAGCTGATATTAACAGGTGGGGTTTAGTGGAATTTGTCATTCTCCAGTCCTCTGGCAGTGGCATCCATACATACTTTCTCTTTTTTCTATACATTCTCTGCACAATGTTAAAAGCATAAGACTTCCCAACTGCAAATATTGACAGGAAGTAAATATTTGCTCACAGGAAGTTTAGCTGCAGAGCTCAAGTTTAGGCCTTTGCATTTCTACCAGCTTCATCAACTTCTGCAAAAATGCTTAATTAGTATGCAAGGCGTATCACACTCAGACAAGAAGTTTGGTTAATATATATTACCTTAAGCAATACAAATACAATTACAAATACAAAGAGAGACAACAGTAGTATAAAAAAATAAACGTATTTTCCTAAAACAATTAACATACATACTTCAGGCCATAACCTGTCAAATATCATCAAACAAGACAAAGTTCACAAGTAGATGAATTGTGTATGGTGAAAGGCACATGATTTCTGTAAAGCAAATGGCAGTGATGTGTAATGGAGCTGTGAGAAACTCTGTAATGGAGCCACATCTGAAGGACTCCTTAGATTGGCATATTCCAGTTGTCCTTCATTAGCATTGAAGAAATAGTACATTATATTTTCTCAGCTTACAGCATTTTCGAAGAAGTTGCAAAATATTTTTGTGTTTTTGTGATGATGTGTTTGATGCATCATCACATGAAATTGGTTCTTCATTGTAGTGATAATTGGATTTATCAAATATTAACATCAATATTTTGGTATTGATATTAATTTTGATATTTTAGCCTCGCACGAGGGCACCAATCAATGTAGAAATAACAATGATTCATTTTAAACAGGCCACCAGACAGCTTCGACTGTCAAAATAATTAACAATCAAATAATGTTAATTGAAATATACAAATGTAAAGGTGATTATTATCTGGCCAAATCTGAAGGATAATAAGATTGTCTGACTAGTAGAACCTTTTACTGTAATACCAACACAAGGAAGACACGATTGTAATAAATGTGTATTTAGTAACAAAAGAGTAAACAAGGAAAACTAATATTACTAAATGTACAATAAATGAAGTGCATGGGCGAATCATGAAGGTGATTAAGTTAAAGATTGTGATCAATAACTCTGTTATCTTTTCTAAAGACAAGCTAGAGACTGACAAGGTAAACTTATCCTAAAATAACAGAAAGCTGAGGAAGTTTTTGTTATTAATGAATATCAGTTATAAACATCTAATTAATTAGATAATTTTATACTGAAACACACTATGCCAAGGTCTCTCTTAGAGGATTGGAAAGTGGAATATTTACGTTTCTGCCGTTGATGCAGTGGTTGGAAGTTGGATCTTTTTGCAGCTCTTGATGCATGGAACAAGCATACTTAGCTCTCTTGAGCTTTGAGAAGAAGAAATCTGGAGATTCGCGAACACGCAAAACTGTCAACCTCCTTATCCTTGAAGGTTGGGTTCCTGAAAACACAGATTTCTGGATTTGGTAGTTCTGGTGTCGGGGACAAGCTGACGTCTTTATCCTTGAAGGTTGAGTTTCTGGAAATCTAGGACACACAGATTTCTGTAGGTGGTAGTTCTGATGTCGGGGGCACGGTGACATTTTTATCCTTGAAGGTTGATTTCATGGAAATCTGGGACAGATTTCTGGAGATGAATCTTGAAGCTATGGTTTCAGACACCTTGAAAAAAGCACTGTGATTCCAATCACCATGAAAAGCCTTGCTGGAACACGCAGCAAAGTTCTGAAGTCTTTAGGCAATTCAAGTAGCCTTGTGTATCAGGCCTCCACACACTTCTCTTCCTGATACCGCCACTCTTCTCTGAGTTACTTCATCTTCCTCTTTTGCGTGTACCACACATACCATTACTCTTTTTAGTTTCAACAGTACTCCACTTTCTTCTCTGAGAGAATGTTTTTATCCTTTCTCTGAAAGGCAGGATTCAAAAGATGTCACCTTTCAAATCCAGCATTGGGATTGGATGATCCTGTGAGTTGGTCACTGGAAGGTGTCATCCATAGTGTGGCCGGCTTTTGCATTTGCATAGTCATAGTTCACAATTAAACTGTAATTATATTATAGAGTCTTAAATATTTTCTGATGCATAATTGACTTTCCAAAACACATCTAATTTACCCAAGGCATTGTTTCCATTATATAGGGTCTAAACATACCTATGTAATGTTGATCTTTACCTAAGCATTCATGTATAAACATTAATAAACAAAGTTTCATACAGTTGAGTATTTTAAGCAGTGCATTTTAAATATATACATGATCATTTAAATCTAAAAGTGTATAAAGTGAAATATTCTATTTTGTGTCTCTTTTGTGAAATGAAACTATTGTTATTCACGTCTCTCTGTATCTGAGACTGTAGAATGTTGGGCGAGCGAAATTGGCCAAACTTGCATAATAATCTTACTGTATGTAAACTTGACTTTCAAGAAAAGTTACAACAATTTCTCAAAAAATTTCTCTCATTATTCTGCTATTAAGCACAACAGAAACAAATCTGATAATCCCAATTTACCTAAAAGAGAAAAAGTTTAGTCATGTTATCATCTGACTTTTGTTTAAATGGTTATGTGCCTTTTTATAGTGTATGTAAACTTTTTTCAACTGTACATATGTCCTGCCTCTGTTTCCTCTAAGACTGTGCAGAAACATGTGGTTGCAAATAACAAGTTGGATTTTTTTTAGGTTTATGGATTCCAAAGAGAATGAAACAGGAAAACCTGATCCAGGTAGTTACGTTCATATTAAATATCCAATGCAAACTGCTAACTTGTACATATTTATTTATTTATTTAATAAATCTTTTCATCCAGTAACTATTTAATTTTTGCAGCGAATCCCATAAAGCCAGCCCCTTACCCGCTCAACACAATGAATGTGATGACACCATTCAGCTTCAGAGAGTGGGTGGAAAAGCAGAAGCCTGTCCTTGCCAGCGGTTGTCCAGTGGATATGTTCGGAGAACAGTTTGAGACTGAGGTAAGAAGAAAGTGTGCTAAACAGTCAGACGAGAAACAGGTCATTAATTGTCTGACTGTGAGTTATTTTTAACCAGCAAGGATCAAACATATGCATAGAAGAAAGTCTGTCCAATATAACCATAACAAAGAACAGGGAAAATATAAAAATACAGATCAGTGTTTCTGAACTAGTAATTATATAAAGAGATAATTCTACACACTGCAGGTTTAGCTATGAAGCTATTTACTGGATCTATTAATATATAAATTATAAATGTAGTGTTGTTCAGTCTACTCTTTCAGCAGTTTCCAAACAGATGGTCCCCGCCCACAAGGGGGCCTTAGCGAATTTTGTAGGGGGTTGCATCATATTTAAAGGGCCATGAAACCCCCTCGTTTCAGCAGGGTGTTTTCACACCTCTACTTTGGAAAAAGTCAGAAAAGTGGGCGGGTCCAGCTTTGTTTAGGGGGGAGTGTCGGAGGAAGAAAAGAGGCATGGTGTGGAAGTGTTTATTCGGGCGCGCTGACTTTCAGAGTCAAAATACACACACACACACAGGGGACAAAGTGACAGTGTTTACATGACATCTGTAGTCGAATTATTTGATTTTTTTTTACAACAACAGTAAAGCAAAACTGTAATGTATTTCCCACATAAAATCTAAGTGTAAGTGTAATGAACAGTGTTTGAACACAGAGCTTATTGTTTGCAGTAAGCCTATGGGAAAATCCTATAGAGATTTTTTCGATGGAACCAGTTTTATGCTAGCAGCTGATTAGCCTACAAGGTGACGTCATAGTTTCATCACTCTATGGAGGTGCCAATGAACATAAATTTAATAGTTTTTAAAACAGTATGTAAGTAAATGCAAAATGTCATGTACGCACAAAGATTTTTGGCCGTTGTTGTCTAAAGTGTGTAAAGTACAGCTTAAGCCATGTGCAGATTTTACTTTGTTTGGCATTCCACCTGATGAACTGAGTCTGACTCAAAGACAACAAAGCATTATTGCCTTTGCATCTTTACTAACTTTTGCTTTCCCGGGAGAGAACCCTGAGCTCTGAGATAATTGAGCTCAGGGCTCCTGTCTGGTCGATTGAGCATGTAAGGGGAGTACGAAATCAGGTAGTTCTCGAGAGCTTCCCGTAGTAAAGGAAGAAAGGGGGTGGATGGGGGGTTTCTTCGGAAAACGAAGATAAGGGAGTAATATTTTGCTAGGTTACTTATAGTGAGTTTGGATCAATCTGATAGGCTAACTAATGATTGTAAAGGAGAGACCAGCTGCAGTCAATCATATCACATTCTACTCTTGAAATTAGTTTGTGAAGCTTCACATATTGCAATAATAAACAGATGTGTGCTTGTTTTACACAGGTAAACTGTGTATTGCTGCATGTTTGTTTGTGTTTTTAGGTCATTGTTTTGTGGGTGACAAAGTGTGTTTGCTTTGCAAGTGTTCCAGAAGAATGAGTTTATTTGATACCTGAATAAAGTGTTTTGGTAGTTGTAGTGCATTTTGGAATTTTTGCGAAAGTGACCTACAGTGGGTGTTGAGAAATGTGTCCTAGCGTCTGTAAAAAACTGCAATCATTGAAGGATATGATTAGAAACCTTAATGTAAAGTATTACCAAGGTTTTAACATATTGGAATTTATTGTATAGTGTAAAACTGAAACTGTTATCACCATTGAGGATTGCTGTTTTTTTTTTATCTAGAGGAATGCAGCCACATTTTAATGTATGTGTTGTTATATTATTGAGCTATTAATGTAGTTAGGCTTTGTCTAGAACCAAGTTATGGAAGTAATGAATATGCTGACTGACACTTTCTGCCTTTTAGACACTGCTGTTTGGATCTGGAACATCTGTAAATAAAAGACAAACTGACGGCTGGATCTGGCAGCTGGTAAAATACAAATTTATCTGTGTGTGTGTGTGTGTGTGTGTGTGTGTGTTTGTGTGTGTGTGTGTGTGTGTGTGTGTGTGTGTGTGTGTGTGTGTGTGTGTGTGTGTGTGTGTGTGTGTGTGTGTGTGTGTGTGTTTGCAAGCGCATCACTTATGTTTTTATTGGTCTGCTCTCTCTTTTTGAGACAGGTGTAAATGTACAGTATCATGCCACTAGATGGCTACAATCAGTTTTTTCCCCCAATATATTTTGAGGTTGTGTTTTATTGTCTAACTCAATGAATTGTGGGTAAATGCTCTGGAGTTTGGGGTAGAATGCTTTTCTGATGTGCCGAAGGTCTGCTTTCTCTGGCTGTCTCTCCTGCTTTGAGCTGATTAAAGTTATTCTTGACAGAGATGAGACGGTGCAAAGCAGTGAGTGGATGGTGTGCAATTTTTGCAATGGTTGTGAATTTTGTGTCTAGAGTTTTGAAAATTGACAATAGGTTTCTGAAATTTGCCAAAATGATTGAAAAAAAATGTAATAGATCATATATTTATGTAACAAATATGTACATATTTGTAAATCTAGTAGTTGAAAAATGGCAATATTTTGACATGTATGATATATTTTAATTTATGTAAAATTGATATGAACTGTTATAATGAACAATTTTGGCAATGGTTTTGAATTTTGTGTCTAGAGTTTTAGAAATTGACACCAGAGAAATTTGTGGGAAAACAATCATAATAAACGGTAATGTCAGTAGGGTTAATAGGCTTAATGCTTAATAAATTATGAATTAACTATTTGCTAATGCTTAACAAATGGTTTATAGGATGCATTTTTTATGTTTCCTATGTTTTATTGCATTTTTAGGAAGGGTTGTCCAACGTCTTCATGAATGGTAAAGAGTACAGCTTGTCTGCTGGGGATTGTCTTCTTATTTTTGGAGAGACAGAGTAAGCTTGCTATTCATTTGTACACAAACAAGGTTTTAATGAACAAATCAAATGAATAAAGGCTAAGTGATTGTGTCCCAATCCCAATTCTGTTTTTGTACCCCTTCTTTTTCCTCTTGGCCCTTAAATACAAGTGTTTAGAGGAAAGGCTTCAAAATTTACCCCTAAGAAATGGGACAGCACCTGCACACGCCATCATATGTCATCGCGATCTCCTGCTTCATATGAGATCAGACGATCGCGACTGCTGTAGTTATTGGTATTAATCTTCAGGAAATCACTAAAGGCGTATATTATGTTATCATAATGATCTAATGTGGCAATAAGATCGTAGTCATATTTATCTACGTAAACACACCAAAAACATCATAAACATTATAGCAGACACTATAAAAAGCTCATTCCCAGCCACTAGACTTTTCTGACAAGGGATTCGAGTGTCATCGAGAGTCAGAATGTTGTGGGACTGCTGTACAGGAGTTATTATTAGGGATTATAGACAGCGACATCTAGCGGCTTTTATTTATTTTTTTTTTTTAAGCATGACGGTAAAACTTTTATTATGAATAATATGAATAGCCATTATGAATATATTAAAACATGCTTGTTTGTTGTAAAAAAAAAAAAAAAAAAAACGTAATAATGACAAAACATACAGTAGGTGAGAGTTTAAAGTGACTATTACCGCCGGGGCTTATACCGCCGCCGTTTGAAATTGCTGCTGCTCTGTTTTTAGTGTATGACTGCAGTTTGTGAATAAACCGCCAGGGGGAACAAAGGGACAGGATGCGAACGGACAGAAATAGCCTATACAGCAGCTTTAAATACTAATTTGTGCATCTCTTTACTTCCGCGTGCAGCTATACTGCCATTGTGGCTGGTGTATTCTGCGTTTCTGACCCCTTTGATTTCGAGTGTGGTCCTGAAAAATCTCTCTTTCGAGGACGATCTACCCCTTCCCTCTTATGCCGAGTCCAGACTGCATGATTTCAGCCCAGATTTTGACTCGCTGACAGGCTTTGAGAAATCGCTGACAAATGCCTAAAATCACAGGCAAATCTGTGCTTGTGCCAATCACACAGTAGGAACTATCAAAGACGCGATCTGAGAGAATCACCGATGCCTGTGAGATATTTGGTGTGCTAAATATCTGGAGCTGTAGGCGATTCAAATCATGCTGTGTGAAATGAATTTTGACTGAAAATAACATTTGGAATTGGGCCGATGTCACTGTTTTTGATGGGAAATCTGACATGAAAAACACATGAACAAACATTTACATCAATGTGAATAAAAGCTGTTGTGTGCTTAACCACCGTATGTGTGTGTGTGTGTGTGTGTGTGTGTGTGCTTGTGTGTGAACTTTTTAGGTATAAATGGCAACGGTCACAGGATTGTGTTGCTTTGTATGTTGCTCAAGACCCAGACAGGAAGAGACCCTACTGAGACACCTAAATGGATAAGGATATTTGTTTAGGACCCACAATAATCATCATATTCACACATTGTTAGACAAATTAACATGCTGAGTGACAATTCTTGGGTGAAATATAACAGGGGTAATTGGAGTCAGATTTAACATTATGAATTAAGGAGGATGACCAGTGACAAAATGGATTTTAAATATTTACACCACTGATTTTTACATTTAATCTTGTGTAATATAATATAATCGTTTTGAATAATATAATTCAATATAGGCACAGTGGGTAGCACGATTGCCTCACAGCAAGAAGATCGCTGGTTCGAGCCTCAACTGAATGAGTTGGCGTTTCTTTGTGGAGTTTGCACGTTCTCCCCGTGTTCGCGTGGGTTTAGTCCGTGCACTCCGGTTTCCCCCACAAGTCCAAACACATGCGCTTTAGGTGAATTTGGATAAGCTAAATTGTTTGTAGTGTATGTGTGTGTGAATGAGTGTGTATGGATGTTTCCCAGTGATGGGTTGCAGCTGGAAGGGTATCTGGTGCATAAAACATATGCTGGATAAGTTGGCTGTTCGTTCGACTGTGGCGTTTTTATAAACAAAAACGAATAGGCCTATTAAATACAAAGCAATTAGCACAAATGTTAGGAGTTTAAACATCACTCTTTAGGCTAATACTTATTGTTTGAATATGCTAAAAGGGGCTTTACATTTATTTACCCTTATAGATATAAAACTAATCAATACATGTTAGTGTAAAACCCAAAACAAGGTGTTTTGATTAAGTCTTAATAATTACGATTATTTTGGAAAATGAAAGCATTTAAAAAAATTAATTTAAACCAAAAACATTGAACAAAAGGAGCAAAATAAATGAGCTACACTTAGTAGAAATATCCTAGAAAGAGCACATCAATGTCACTTTTAACATTACTGCATAAACGGCTTGACAGGAAATTTTTTATACATCAAAAATATTTTATAATCATATATTTTTATAGTTCATACAATATACATTTTTAAACTTAATCTGTTAAGAAATCTTTATAGGGATGTCAGGATCAATAATGACAATTATTTTATTACAAGTCTGTATGTCAGATCCCCGGCTCGTTCCTGCTCACCCAATCGTTCGCCTTCACAAACCACCTCTATCCAATCTCGTGAACTGTCACCAGCTTTCTAATGACTTGCACCTGTTCCCCATCACCAAAGGACACTATAAATGCCCAGCTTCTCCTCTCAGTCATCGGCCGGTAGTCGGATGGCTGTCCTAATCTACACTCCTTCGTTTTCTCCACAACTTCCATTAATGTTCCTCATGAGTCTTCGAGTCCTTCATACTGATCAAGGGAAGTGATTATTCTTATCTGATGTTTACTAGAAGATCTGCTATCATTCTGATGAACTGTGTGCTTGTATACTCATCGACGGATGGTAATTGCATGCTTTCTGATCCTCCCCGATCAAGAGGAATGCTTACACTTACTGTATGTAGCGTTTACCAGAAGATCAGCTATTTACTAGATAAACTGTGTCTGTTTGATCACCGGCTGATGTTCTTGTGAGCAAACTGCATGTGAGACTGATAACATCTGTTATTGACACTTACTGTGCCGTTAAAGAAGATCGCTACAGCCTTAATACCATCCCTTTGATTCCACACTTTGATTAGAAGCTTTTTGAGTAAAACCGTGAAAAGAAAACCTTCCTTGTCTACCAGTGTGACGCTGTAAGACTTATTTGAGGTAATATTTAGGCTATTCACTAAAATATATTATTCAAACCATTCATGGAGCTGAATGCAGTAAATAGTCTGTATAAAAAAGGCCAAATAAACCTATGCAAACAATCTAGCCTTTATAAACAAATTATTTAACAAAAGATGATTACTGCAGTAAAATAGTTGAGCCTTTTAATAAGCATGATGTATACAAGATAGAGAGGATATGAATAGTAAAATGTTTGTTTTGAAATTTGATGGAAATTGTCTAATAATAAACCCGAAACACACGTGGTTGTTGTCATGCGGTGAATCCAGCCAATCGTCTAATGTCGGTGTCGTCATCGTAGGTCCTGCAGTCGCTTCTCAGATGCTGCACCGGCTGAATCAGTCGTCTGATCTCAGAGCACTATTGCAGTACATGTGGCATCTGCGCAGCATCAATCCGGACAAAATTTCGAACCGGCATGCACTGCTTTAAGACCTATTTATACAGTGGGACTAGTCCACATTTAACACCAGAGGGAAACAGAAAATACAATTTATAAACACCAATAAACTTTTTAAAAAAAAACTCAAGTCTTCACTAATAATCAAATAAATTTTAGATCAAGCTAAACTAAATACAAATCAAAGAAATTAACAATGTCTGAAATGAACAGGATTAAATTAAACAATATCCTTCCCTCCAAACCATCTGTTAGATGGTACCAGCAGGTGAAACAATAGAGTGCTCTTTGTGGCAAGTCTGTCCTTTAGAAAGTCACCATTCCCCACAGGTGCTGCAGCATGGTAACTTAAAACAAAGAAAAAATTAACAAATTAACAAAACATACATTACCATGAACTAAATTGTGCATCCAAATAGCTATAAATGTACACCAGGGGTGGCCAACCCTGTTCCTGGAGAGCGACCTTCATGCAGATTTTAGTTGCAACCCATATCAAACAGACCTGCCTGTAATTATCACGTGGTGTTCAGGTCCTAATTAATTGGTTCAGGTGTGTTTGATATGGGTTGCAACTGAAATCTGCAGGAAGGTGGCTCTATAGGAACAGGGTTGGCCACCCCTGATGTACACTGTAAAACCCAACAGTCAACTTTATCAAATGAAATGAGTGTGGTTAACTCAATTTACTGAAAGTTAATTCTACTCATTTGAAAAGTTTTGAACTCAGTGTTGAAGGTAGTAAGTTAATTGAATACCTCATAACTTCAGCTTAAATGGAATAAGTTAACAGTACTCATGTAGATTAGTTTTTAACTCAAATGGTTTGTTGTAATCAGTTTCCTCACGGTTTGAAGTACCTTAACTTATTGGGCTTTACAGTGTACTGGGTATATGAATAATCTAAGGAAACAGAAACCATATGTGTATTGGTCTTTTAACCAAATATGAAATGAATAAATGCAAATCAATAAATCAACTGAACTGAGTTGAACTTTATTTTTTAATGGCGGACAGAAAATCTGCAAAATTAGAAAAATACTCATCAATTATGCCACAAAATTAAGTTTTTAAAGAGTTTTTAAGCGAGAATATAGTTATTTTAAAGTCAAATTGGCAGTTTATGTATAAGGATTGCTCATAAAAATTTAGACTCTGAGCTCCAGGTGGTCAGAGGCAGCTCCACCAACAGCCCGTTCGTATATAAATATACAGTTGAAACCAGAAGTTTTCATACACTGTATAAAAAGGCACATAAGCATTTAAAAAAGTCAGAAGTTAACGTGACTAAACTTTTTTTTTTTTTTCTCTTTTAGGTAAGTTAGGATTATCACATTTGTTTGTGTTATGCTTAACAGCGGAATACTAAGAGATTTTTTTGAGAAATTGTTTGAACTTTTCTTTAAAAGTCAAGTTTGCATACAGTAAGATTATTATGCCTCTGAAAACACTCAGATGATGATGTCAAGGTTTTGGAAGTTTCTGATTGGCTAATTGACAACATTTGAGTTAATTGGTGGCAAAACTGTTGAATAGTATTTAAGGAAAACCTCAAACACACTGCTTCCTTGTGTGGCAACATGGGAAAATCAACAAGCCAGAATCAACAAAAAAAGCCAGATTACAATTTGCTCAATTACACTGGGAAAAAGACAAATTTTGGTCCCACTTTATATTAAGTTTCTTTAACTACTATGTACTTGCATCAAAAATATAAATACAATGTACTTACTGTGTTTATAATTTATTTGAGAACACTTGTGGTGCTCTTGAGTTAGGATAGGGGTTGGGTTAGGGACAGGTTTGGTGGTATGGGTGGGTTAAGGTGTAAGGGATGGTTAACAGTGTATTTACAAATGTAATTACAGAAGTTAATTACAGATATAATTAAATGCAGGTGTTTATTCAAGCATAAGTACATAGTAAATAGATGCATTTACACAATAATAACATTGTAAAAAACTATTAATTCCTGTGCAAGTACATATTAGTTAAGGCCACTTATAACGTGGGACCCAAATATTTGACGTCCTCTGGTCTGATAGAACTAAGATTCTGAAGCAACATCAAGACATCAGCCGAGAAATTAAAACTTGACCACAAATGGGTCTTCCAAACAGACCATGACCCTATTCATACTGCCAGATTACTTCAAATGTGCTTTAAGGACAACAGAGTGAATGTTTTGGAGCGGCCATCACAAAACCCTGATCTCAATCCTATAGAAAATTTGTGAGCAGAGTTGAAAAAGCTTCTGACTCAGTCATACCAATTCTGTCAGGAGTAATGGGCCAAAATTCCTTCAAACTAGTATGAGAAGCTTGAGGTAAGATACCCAAAACATTTGACCATAGTTATACAGTTTAAAAGCTAGACAAAAACATACCAAGGAAATATGTGTAAACTTTTCATTGTCTAAAAATTAATTTAAAAAAATTCTGGAAAAAAAAAAAAAAAAAAAAATTCTCATTTTTCTGGCATTTAGCAAATATAAATAATTTAGGTAATCCTAACGGACCTGAAATAGTAAACGTTTAGCATGATTTACCATCAGACATTTTTTTTTAAATGGTTGTTCATTTTTTAGAGTATACCTGTATGTAAACTTCTGCTTTCAACTGTATATATAAAGGATTTTAATGCACTTCGCAACTGCACACTGCTTAGTGTCGTTGGGGTCCTTCGCCTCCACATTGTGCATTAATATCCTTTACGCTTGGCAATAATCCCTTCACATAATATATCTTATATAATGCTGTAGAATGTTTTTAAGTTGCAGTCTGAATCTACATTATAAAACCTGTAATAATATAATACTAATAATAATAATAATAATAATAATATTTTCTTTTAGTTAGTTTTCTTCAGTTTCTTTAGATAGTTTCTACTCAAACTATCGCTATATTGAGTGCTTATTTCAGTTAATTTCAACAGTTCTATTGCAAGAACTAAATCAAACTGACTTTCTCTCATGTCTCGTGAGATTGGCTGTTTACTGCACGTGTCACACTTTTCATGTTAATCACTAACCCCTAGTTAGTTTTAAATGTTGCTTAAGCACCAAATAATAAGAATATGTTTAATACTTTGTATACAATATTGCAGATTGCTGAACCAATTCTAAAAAAGAATGAACAAAAAGAAAGAAAGCTTTTGTATTGGTGAAGACTTCCTTTTTCAATCTTGATTTTACTTTGACACACGAAGAGGAAGTTTGCTTTGATATACATTTTGTCAGTCTTTCCCTTATATGAGAACATTAAACTTGTGCCAAGACACAAGTTTTCTTACATACTCTATACAATAATAAATGTATAAATATACAGGATATAAATAGGTTGGCTAGCATATTTGCATATCTGCATATTGCATTATTTAAGGAAATAAAGTGATTGAGAAAGACTTTAAGATGTTGCCTTCCTGGTGTTGTTATGATTCAGACAGAGGAAGCTGAGACAACTTCTGAACTGTTGTTTCCCCCAAACTCTATCTTGTTTCACACTTTAAGTGAGATAGAATCAGCATACTAGCAGTTTTTCTAGTCTGGTAAGTGATGACAAACTTTTCTCATGCTATAAAAGATTTGTAGTATTCAAAACATTTGTAGAGTTACTCTTCAATTTAGGCAATTAAAACTGTTGCTCAAGACCAAATAAATTATATAGAAAAATATATAAAAAGGTGAAACTAGAATACCAAAAGCAATATACAAATTGTGATATGAGAAAGCTCCTTTTTCCTTATATACTGACAAAGCACATACTTGCCGAGTAAAAAAGGTGTGTATGTTTATGTTACAAGCTTGTTTAATATTATGTCATAAAATTAAGCTTTGGTGTATAATATTGTCTAAGATCACCCCGAGGAAAGCCTGTAAAAATGTATTATGTTATCCATTTACTGTGTTAATATGAAGTATTTTTCTGGATTAAAAGTCTGACAAGTTTGAATAACCATGTTGTTTTCTGGAGTTCAAGGAATTTCCATCTGCTTAGTATGTAATAACTTGTCATAAAAATACCTTTTCAGTTATTGGAATGATTTGTGAACCCTGACCTTGTTTGATTGCAAAATACTACTACCACCACTACTACTGCTAGTACTACTACTACTATTAATAATAATAATAATAGCAATTTAATTTAACCAGTGACAACAAGATATTAAATATTTAAAACTTCAACTTTTATGTATTCATGCAATATACTGCACTGGGGTTAAATCTTATCATTTTAGTGTGGTGGATAGTCATGCAACAATGTTTCACTTTTTCTGCTATTGCAGCTCTTTTATTGTGCAGGAAAACACTTCCCTAAAAATTGCAAGCATCATCTTTTTTTGCAACAACCTTTTCTTCCTGTTTAAAAAGGATAGTGACTTACCCCTACAAAAAAATGTTAATTCACTACTATGTACTTATTTTCAGTGTTGGGGGTAATGCATTACAAGTAACATGAGTTGCGTAATAATATTAATTTCTAAGTAACGAGTAAAGTAATGCATTACTTAAAAAAAGTAAATTACTTATTTGAAAGTGCATGTTGACTTTTAAAAAGTAAATTGCTGAATTAAAATTTTAGTCACAATGAATCAAGCGGTCAAGGAGAGAATATGTTCCTTATTTTGAACGCATCGAAGAAAAGGAAATAGGGATTGTCTATATGGACAGTGATTTTACTTAAGACAAATAGTACAAAAGTAGCAAACATGTTGCTTTAAACTTTCAATAATCAGTATATGGCATGTAGAGCTCCAGCCTGATCTCACGAGAAAACGTAAGTATTTTACGTTTCGCCAGTTTGGTGGCTAATTCGTATAAATTTGTACGAGTTAAGTTGTACGAAATTGTACGATTTTAAAAAGGAGGCGTGGCACCTAACCCCTCCTAAACCCATAATTGGGGGATGAGCAAATCGTACTAAATTGTACAAATTAGATTGTACGAAATCATACGAATTAGCCACTAAATCAAAAAGTTACGAATTGCCGTGAGATTGTGTTGAAAGCTCTTGGGTCAGGAAGTTCTCAAATAACATTATCCTGAAATAGCTTTTTGATGTGTTTTTTTTTTTCAAGCTAAATGAATGTGTTGTACAGTGCGTTGTTAATTGCAGAGCTCCTCTTAAAAAAAAAAAAAAAAAAAAAAGAAAGAAAGAAAAAGAAAAATAAGTTGTGAAAGAGATCAAACCAAAAAGTAACTCAAAAGTAACGTATGGCAATTACTTTCTTTTTGGGGGAGTAACTCAATATTGTAATGCATTACAATTACAAAGTAATTAATTTGTTCCCAAACCCCTCAATAGTGCAAAACTAATCTGTGCCGATTGGAGCGATGACAGTCTGTTGTGATTGGTCGACAGCGTTCAGTTTGAGACAGAGAGAAATGCCACTATGGCTTATCAACAATATTGAAGTAGTCAGAGTGCAGTGTAAAACACTCCTGTATTTCGGACCCATCTCTCGCCACCCACCCGTTTTGTTATTCATCCCAGAAAACTCCTGTAATTTCAATGTGGCATTAGACGCGTATGAGAATATAAAGAGTTAACCAGATACAGTACAAGTGGTTACAAGTAACAAAACACAATTAGGGTGCTTTCAAACTTGCCTTATTTAGTTCGGTTGAATCACACTAGAGTTTACGAGTTCACACTTGCAATCGTTTAAGAATAAGGCGTATTTGGCGTGCTGTCCGGGGAGAGGGCTCTGAGCTCAGGGAAACACCCCAACTCGAGTTATTCCCCTTATCAGGAAACAGAGGAGTTGGGATTTGAGCGAAGTATCTAGCCCGGCCCCAGAACGCTCCCCCCTGGGAATGTAATACTTAAGAGGTGAGTGTCGGGGTGGTGGAGGGATGCTTAAATCGTGAGATGCTGCAGGTAAGACAGCTTTGATGTGTATATATAGGGGTTTGGTCAAGAACTGATTTGATAATAGAATAGTTGTCAATGACGTTCGATACTGAAACTTCTGCGCGTACTCCTCCCGAAATTTGTTTACAAAACATCACTTCATTTTCCCTCTTGGTGTGGTTCGTCTGGGCAGGTGTAAATGTAACAATCGTACTTGAGTGCGCACCAAAAGCAGACCAAAAAGCGTACCGAGACCTGCTTGAAGAGGTGGTCTCGGTACGCTTTCAAACGAACCCTGGAGCGGTTCGTTTGTGGCGAGAATATGATCCAAACTAAAACAGACCCAACCACAAAAAGTGCTGCGCCTTTTGGACTAATATAGCTGCCATAGGCCGATGCGCTGAGCATTATGGAATGTGGAGGAAAAATATTTGTTGACAGCGCTTTACCAACAGAAAGAGAGAGAGGGAAAAACATTACATGATGGATCGTTGGTAATATTTCCGGAAGATGACCATATCGCAGTTTGGCTAAATTAATTCACGCCTCCTGAAGTGACCTGCAATGCACCATCACCGTTTGCGATGCCTTAAAACATTGTTTTCCAGCAACAGCCGTGCTTCATTTTCGAAATATATAGTTTGTTTAAGTGATGAATACAAACTATATTGTATACTATGAGCATGGATACAATCAGTGCAGTCGTAGCTCCATAGTCAAGCGACAGATTGTGTCTGCCAGTTTGCTTACTTGTGGGAGTTCCATTGGCATTTCCCACACGTTAACTCTGACCAATCAAAAAGCAGTTTAGGAAATGCGTTCAATAACATCTGGCCAATGCGTGATGTGGATTTTGTCACATGACTGCATTTTGATTCTTTTCAACTGGTTCGGACCAAAGCATTCAGTGTGGTGTGAAAACGACCCAAAGACGGCAGAAAATGCAGCAATGTATCATTTGTTGCCCTTGATCCAGACCAAATGAAGAGAACTACAGATGTGAAAGCACCCTTAAATACATCATTTGCAAGCTAGAATCCACTGTTCTATGTACTGATAAAGTTCCTGTCAAGCCCTGACAAAGTCCCACACATCAATAGTCTTTCCTGATCTCTCCTTTAACAAACGAGTGCCGAATCCCTTTTGTAAGCGTGTAGATTGCTAAAGCACTCGTAAGATTAATGACGGGAACAGCACAAGCCTGGGCTGTAATGGTGAGGTATTTTTTGCAAAAATAAACCTCAACCACTGACTCTTCACAGTTTCATCTTTGGGTAGAGAAAATAACACTAACTTTCCCCTCACACTTCCAGTAATATCCAGCTGAGCACAGCGTTTTCATGACTGGATCTGCTACAGTGTTTGTGGGCGGGGCTGCAGGTTTCAATTTTCCCAGGTTTGCACGCGCAAAAAATGGCCAGGGGTTAAGTTTCATATCGACATCACGTGTGTGAAAATCTCAATATCAAGACGATTTATTTAAAGCACTATGAGTAGACTCTTTTATAAATAAATCAATCGTTTCAAACACTGTCAGAATAAAGCCTTAGCTGGAGATTTCACTTCACGTTAGAGTTGTGTTACACACTACAAAGTAGGTCATTTTCAAAAACCCATAATAGGGGCTCTTTAAGTATACTTCAATTATGCTGACTGAAAAGTTTTTGTATATGTGGAATTTGCTTGGTCATTAACACATGCTTAAAAGTATAATTACATATTCTAAGTATACTTGTTTGTAGTTGAATTCACACCTAATTGAGCAGCCCATTTCACGTATTATTTCATACTCCCCGGCTAGTCAAGACTAAACCCCATGTTTGCACTGTCTAGGTGATGTGTTATCATTCATTATATTTCCTAATCTTCATCACATTTCTTGCAAGATCGGAATTAAACTGGTTCTCTCATGTCTCGTGTGATTGGCTATTTGCTGTATGTGTCAAACTTTCATGTGCACTAGAGTTATCATTTACCCTAGTTAGTTTTAAAAGTTGCTTAAGCACCAAATAATCCAAATATTTTTAATACTAGTATACAATATTGCAGATTGTTGAAAAAGTTTCTGTATTGAAGGCTTCCTTTTTCAATCTTGATGTCACTTTGACTCAAAAAGAGGAAGTTATTTGAAAACTCTAAACTGATCTACGCTGATAACACTGTCTAAACTGATAACAACTGGCAGTGACATATGTTAAAGAGGTGGTCCACTGTGCTAACCTTTTTTTTAACTTTAGTTTGTGTAATGGATCTGTGCGAACATAAACACCTTTGAAGGTAAGACGCTTCAAAGTTCAAGGCAAATTTCAATGCAAAGGAAGACATTTACAGAGTTAGCTTAGCATAGCAAAGCCTACAGTGAACAAATGTTGGGCACTACAAAAAAATACATCTGGCTTAATGATGTCAAACACTCTTCAGTTTACACCTGAATATTTTACCAAAAATTTCTCTAAAGTTTGTTATTTTATGGTAAATGTCTGTAATTTAACAGTTGTTATTCTACGGGGGGGTTTCCAGCACCCTAGCTGCTGACTTTTTTTTACAATGCATGAATTTGAGCCCATCGCGTGTTTTAGGTGTGTTGGTGCGTTAGGAGTTTAAGAAACTTGTTAAATGTATTTAAAAAAAAACTAATAAAATGAAATTGAAAATCACTTTTACATGAGGTAAATGTAGGCCACGTAAGGGTAACACTATCCATTTACCTAACTTGACAGCTGAATGATTTTCCTATTGTAAAACTGTAAATTCTAAACAATGTTAAATGTATTTTCAGAAACAGCTCTTACCGTTGAACAGCCATGACGCCCAACACCAGTTTACATCATTGTGGTACATCCAGTCAGGAACTGGTGGCATCCGTCCTTCCTCCTGTCCTCATCATTGAGCTGTTACTCGGTCTGCCTGGCAATGTCTTGGCACTGTCAGTCTTCAGCAAAAACTTCAGGTCTTGGAGGGCCAATGTCACATTTCTCTTCAACCTGGTTTTGTCTGATTTCATGCTTCTTGTGAGTCTGCCATTCCGTATTGACAACTTACTCCGTGGTGAGAAGTGGATATTTGGAGATGCTTGGTGTCGGATCAACCTCTTCATGCTGTCAGTCAATCGTTCGGCCAGCATTGCCTTCATGACTGCTGTGGCTTTGGATCGCTACTTTAAAGTGGTCCACCCACATCACAGAATCAACCATGCTAGCACAAAAAAAGTAGCTGGTGTTGCCTGCCTCATCTGGGCTGTTGTGATATCTCTGAAGATTCCTTTGCTGACCAACACCCTTCTGACTGTGGAGAAAAATGTTTCGCTTTGTAGAAGCTTCAGCAACTATGAAAAGCCATCACTACGCATCCAACTTCATTATGCTCTGTTTGTCTTGGAGTTTTTTGTGCCTCTGTTACTGCTGGTCTTTTGCTCTGTGAGAATTGCATGTGTTCTATGTTCTCGCCAAATTGACAAGGACAAAAGAGGGCAAAGGGCAATTCGAACCGTCTTGGTGATAGTTGTTGTTTTTGTTCTCTGTTTTTTTCCTAGCATCGGAACAGGACTGTTGGCACTTTATTTAAAAAATCTGGGGAGTGAGTACTGTAAGGCTTACAATATTAACGGTCAGTTGTTCTCTATTTCTATAGCTTTCACCTACTTAAACAGCGCACTGGACCCGGTTATCTACGGCTTCTCCAGCTCTGTCTTTCGCAATTATTTGAAACGAGCTATAAACCGGACTGGAATGATGCAGCTACAGATGAGCAGACGGGGCAGTATGCCCAGTGGTAGTGACTGAAAATGACTTAATGCTTTTTGAATAATGACTTTTCACTTTTATTTTGTTTGTCAAATCACACACACATATATACAATTGAAGTCAGAATTATTAGCCTTGAAAATATCTAGTAAAATATTATTTACTGTCATCATGGCGAAGATAAAATAAATCAGTTTTTAGAAATGATTTATTAAAACTATTATGTTTAAAAATGTGTTCAAAATTAAAGGGAAAAAAATGGGGGCTAATAATTCTGACTTTAACACTTCAACTGAATACACAAACACACACACACACAGTCAGAATTGTTAGCCACCCTTTGATTTTTTTTATTAGCTTTTAAATATTTTTCAAATTGTTTAACAGAGCAAGGAAATTTTCACAGTATGTCTGATAATATTTTTTTCTTCTGAAAAAAGTCTTATTTGTTTTATTTCGACTAGAATAAAAGCAGTTTAAAATTTTTTAGGAACTATTTTAAGGTCAAATTTATTAGCCTGTTTAAGCTACTGTACATATTTTTTCAATAGTCTACAGAACAAACCACCAATAATAACTTGTCTAATGCCCTTAACCTGCCTAATTAACCAAGTTAAGCCTTAAAAATGTCTTAAAAATATCTAGTAAATTATTATTTACTGTCATAATGGCAAAGATAAAATAAATCAGTTATTAGAAATGAGTTATTTAAACTATTATGTTTAGAAATGTATTTTAAAAAAATCTCTCCGTTAAACAGAATTTGGGGGAAAAACCTCAACTGCATATTATACATATATATATTCACACATAAGAGAAATTCAGCTCCAAAATAATGTGTTCCATGAAGATTGAACAGTTAATACAAAATTGAATTCATTATTTTTTTTATAAATATAAGCCCTCTCTCTTGGACCAGGGGGTATTCCAGACAGCAGGTTATGTGTCATACCTGATTAAGTTTAAGAATGAGTGGAGGATAACCAAAAACGGAGGTAACTTTTGGGGTATGTTAAGTAGCTATAGCAACTTCCTCCTTAAAGATAACCTGCTCTGGAGGAGGTTATGTTCTAGAGTTTGTCTGTTTCAGAAGGTTTACTAAGCATTGCAAGCTCTTTTGTTGAGAACTTTGATGGACGTAGAAGCACAGATATACACGTTTTTTTCATCGTGAGAGGGTTATAAGTGCTTTTTTTCATACCCAAATCAATATTTGGATGAGCGTTGTTTTTCAAAAGAATCATTAATGTATTTACAGTTTTCACGATTGCTTACACACTAAAATGAAACTTTTTCCCTCAACTAGCAAAACCTTGCACTCAAGGTGCAAAACACAAGGCTAGATCTGCACAACTGTAAGCACATAGTCAGCTTCACATGTTTTTGCAAAACATTACACACAGTGATTTGCAGATCACTAAACACACTTGGATGCTTTTCACAGATATTTTTCATAACGGAGTTTCCTTGCAAATTTTAAGCAAAGGCCTTCAAATGAACACACACATGAACCATAGGTTTAACACAGCCTTCAGGTGTGCGCACACAGCTGCAAAACTGTAGACACACCAATCAGCTAACGACAGTTTACACACAGTATGTTCATGTACTTTATAGCAATATCTCTGAAACAAATCAAACCCAGATCAGTATTAGTCAGTTAGAAATTATCCAAGCATTTAAGATTGAGATCAGCAGTGTGTAATTGAAGCTAACGGATTTATCTTGAATGAAGCGTGTGTGTTCCATACGGTGTTAAATTTGTTATGTTATATTGTTGTAAATTTTTAAATGAAGTGTTTCATTTTGCAAAGGAAACTGATGTGTTCTGCTGTTTGTGTGTATGGATGTGTAAATTGTGTGTAGTGTTTTGACAAAATGAGCCTTAATTTCAAAATTGAGCTTAAGCAATCAGAAAAAATTGTAACAAACCTTTTGAAATCAAACGTGACAAACCGCGAGGCTTGCCTCAGAAAACATTCATTGCAGCTCTGTTTTTGTCTCAGGGCATTTTAGGCTACTGTAGCCAACAATGTGGCAATAGCATGTAGAACCATCTGTACAGTATGCGCAGCACTGAACTGTTTTATACACTTTTGTACAGTTCCTTAACTATTCTATTACCCACTGCATATGATTACACAGATGATTCAGAGCGCGGCAATAGTGTAGTGGTTAGTGTGCCATTAAAGAACAACGCTGCTCAACGTTTTTTTTTTTTTTTCCTCTCTCTCTATCTCTCTGCACCCTTCACTTTTTTTCTGTAGCCTCTATATACTATAAGTGGCAGCTTTGTCTTTTCTAGGAAAATATATCCACATTTTAAGATGTAGTCTTTCATATATATACATTTATTCACAATGCACACACACTTGATACATTTTTTATATAATTTTTTTTCAGGGTTTCCAAACGCTATTGCGTACATTAATATGCTTACTTCACGCGGCTGCCATTTTAAAACAATAGCGAGGCTGCGGTGGGAAGAATTCTGGAAGTATAGGATCAGCCCTGTAACCCTTGCAACAACATGTCAATCTTCTTCACATCAATATTATATTATGCACATTATGAAAGACAACAAACAAACTTAAAATAATTTAAAAACAACAACAACCTGCTCATTTCTTACCTTTTCAGGCCAAAAGCAGCAAAATGTGAAGTTTACTCTGCTGAAAAATCCAGCTTAAACCATCCTAGGCTGGTTGCCTGGTTTTAGCTGGTCGACCAGGCTGGTTTTAGAGAGGTTTTGGCCACTTTCAGGCTGGTTTCCAGCCTGGTCTTAGCTGGTCAGGCTGGGAGTCCAGCCAAAACCAGCTATATCCAGCTTAAACCAGGCTGGTAAAGCTGGTTTTAGCAGGATTTGGCTGGTCATTTTCCAGCCTGACCAGCTAAGACCAGGCTGGAAATGGCTGGAAACCAGCCTGGAAATGGCCAAAACCCCTCTAAAACCAGGCTGGTCAACCAGCTAAAACCAGCCAACCAGCCTAGGCTGGTTTAAGCTGGATTTTTCAGCAGGGATTTATGAACTAATTTGGAGAAGATCATGTGCTTATGATTGCTTGGGGCTGGACCTTCGTTTTGAAGAATCCCCCCTTACACCCCTACTCCTCCTCCTTTCCTAGATGAGTGGCACGGTGGCCCAGTGGTTAGCACTGTTGTCTCACAGCACTGTAGTGTATTTAAACTGTGTTTATACTTCATTGTACTGCAATTTTGCAATTGTACTTAATTTTACTGCATTTATACTGCAGTTATACTGCAGTTCTTTTTTGTAAGGGAGCTTGATGTCATCAGTAATTCTATGAATAATTCTTCTCACCTCTCCTCTTGCTCCTCGTTGTCCTCTTCCTCTAACTTCACCTCCTTGTCGTCCTCTTCCTCTAACTTCACCTCCTTGTCGTCCTCTCCCTCTCACTTCTTCACCTCCACCACGTCTTCTTCCTCGGCGTCCTCTAATTCTCACTCTTCCTGCTCCCTCCATTGTTCTCCACGGACAGCTTCCAGGTGGCTTAGTGCTTGGGCTGATTGCAAAGTAAACTAATTATCTGAAACAGTTTTCACATGTGACAGTGTGCCAGACAGTTGGCAAAAGTGTGTAAATCAAATTGCTATAATTTTATCTAGGAGTGTGTTGATCATTTGGAAATTCAGTGTAAAGCAGTGAGTTGTGTTTACAGTTCCGCAAAAAGAGTGCTGTGCAGTTTACTTACAATTTTGCAAAGTGTGTGTTACAAAATTGGGTCAAAGCCTAACCCTAACTGAGTGCAAAGCAGTGTTTGTGCTTTTAATTTTGCAAACTCGGTGAGTGATTTTGCTATAATAATTAATCGTTTTATAAATTGTGCTATAAGAATCTCGGTTAGGGTTTAAGTATTTAGAAAAAAACTGTATGACAGTGTCTTACCACCACCTACTGGCGGTTTCAGGTAATTCATGGATAACTTCATTTTTACTATAGTTGCATATTTTTCTTTTTAATATTTTATTTGAAACATTATTCATAAAAAATAAATAATAATTCATAAAGGTTAAGAATTCACTAAGAAGTTTTTAATTTAAAATGCAAATATTGTGCCTAAATGGGAAGATGTAACGTTACAATACAGAGACAAAAATATTGTAATACTGTAAACAATTATTTTCAAATTACAGAAACTGATAATATATGTAGTATTAGATTTTAGAAGTAATTTGCAAATGAGCACAGGATAGCAATAAATAACTGGCTGTAAGAAACTGTCAGTCATCCAAAATAGTGATTACGAGACACAACAGCTCTTACAATGTTTTTGTATGTTTTTCTAATGTTGTCACTAATGTTATTTCATTGAGAAAAAAAAAAC
Source organism: Danio rerio (assembly GCF_049306965.1). Taxonomy (NCBI): domain Eukaryota; kingdom Metazoa; phylum Chordata; class Actinopteri; order Cypriniformes; family Danionidae; genus Danio; species Danio rerio. The sequence goes on from NC_133188.1 coordinate 9,380,994, forward strand.
ATACCTTTTAGATTAAATTTCACAAGTCCAGTTACATACAACCATTACAAGTTTAATAAAATTAAAAAGATAATGGATCGCCAAATACTACACAAAAATCGTTTAAAACTAGTATCCTAACTTCAAGAGACCAGACAAAATTCCTGCTACAATGTATTTGTCTGTCCACACCAGAAGCACCCTGACATGACAGGAACATTTTAATGGTTGAAATGTAACAAAATTTCGGATCTCTGAAACAAGTGTGTAACACTCAAGTTTAGCACACTTGCGTTTATTAATCATTATTCATTAAGTAGCCTACTTAAAATTACCTGTTTGTCCAGTTTTTATTTTGTCTCCTGCTTCTGCCTTTTGTTATTTGTAAAGTAAATTACTCTGAAAACTATATAAATAATGAATACTATAATTTATAAAGAAGATATATATATATATATATATATATATATATATATATATATATATATATATATATATATATATATATATATATGTATATGTGTGTGTGTGTGTGTGAGTGTGTGTTATACTACTACTACTTCTAATAATAATTATAATAGAAAGCAAAACGCAGGAAAAAATGTGCATGTTTGTGCAAAAATAAATAGGCCTAATTGCAAAAATAAATAATTAATAATTGGCCAAAATGTGTATATCAGCTGTGTGTGCACATTAAGAGCCAGTCAGTCTAGCGCGGGCCTGCATTAGAAGTTTGTTGTGTTTTAAAAAGTCTCTACGTCATACCAAATGGAACTGTGGAACTCTGACATCATCGGTGACAGTAAAAAGCTTTTGACGTAGCAGAAACTCTCATTAGCTTCTTTGGATGTCTAGTAGTTCAGTACTTTCTGCGATTCAACAGTACAGTGATAAAATGGCATTTTCAAAACTGATTAACCGTCTGAAGAAAGCGTTTGGTGTTAAGTGTGCGAACGAACAACCGTGTGAGCCACTCGAACCCACCGGCAGCACGACAGAGAATCACCGTCATCTGATGACCGATGACCCGGCCGTCGCTGCAGGAAAACAGGCAGGGAGACAGAAAAAGAGGAAACTCAAATTGTCTCCCATCTTCTTCACCTGTTTCTCCAGAAGAAGAGCTACTGTTGTTGGTAAAATAGATTTATGAGCACTTTTAATTACTAAAGCTAAACACACCAAACACATCACATAAGTGTTTAAAGATCAGAAATGAACATTAACTGGAGGACATTTTAGAAAGAGTTTCTTAAAGCCACAGTTCACATAAACAAGACAATTCTGTCATAATTTACTCCTTAAACCTGTTTGAGGTGCTTTCAGCCATTGACTTCCACAGTATTTTGTGTTCCTACAATGAAGGTTAATGGCTGCTGATTTCAGGAATTTTCTTCAGAATTTGTAGTTTTGTGTAAAAAACAGAAAAAATAAGAATTATTTGTATTAGGATTTTTTATTTCAGTGAGCTTTGCCTTTAGATATATAGTTTACTTGTTTGCTAATTCAATGCAGAAACCCATGAAGATCATCAATAAAAACACATTGAGTAATGTTTCTGCAAATGAACTGTTCAAATATCTTGTCAAAAAGAGTTGTAGAGTCATATTAATGATGTTCCTTCCTCTCTTTAGATCAGCTATGTGTGCAGGAGATCCACGAACTTCACGCAGAGCCCATCAGTAGCTCTAAATTCTTCTGCACTGCTGTGAGCAACCTGGAGCTGGAAGTTCTCCAACCTCCAGCTCTTGATGCTCCAGCAGACGAAGATTTAGACTCTAAACCGGAAGTGAAAAGCTTTGACTCTGCAGTGGTCATTGAGAACGACTCTGCAGAGCTTCACTTCCCAGAAGACAACGAATCCTCCCTCAGTGAGGACAGCCTGGAGCAAGAGCTTGATAGTCCTCCAAGTTCACCATCTGATGAGGACAATGAACTTCCAGTGAGCCAGCAGCTCATAACAGATGACATCTGTGACTCTGCCCTGGATGAAAACTCGAACCCTTCACCGGATCAGGTCTCACAAGAGGACTCTGCTGTGGAGTCTACAGCAGATGATGGGACCTGCTTGGACAATAGTAAGTTTATTGCTGGAGTTCAGAACATTTGTTTAGGCTCATCAAACTTTGTAAAATTATACAGTTGAAGTCAAAATTATTCACCCTCCTGTGATTTTTTTATTAATATTTTTTTTAAATATTTCCCAAATGATGCAGAGCAATAAAGTTTAAGTATTCAGAACTTTAAGCTGAACACTGGTATCTTGAAAATATCCAGTAAATATGATGTACTGTCATCACGACAAAGATAAAAGACATCAGTTATTAGAAATGAGTTATTAAAACTATCATGTTCTGAAATCTGACAATAATTCTGACTTCAACTGTTTGTGTTTTTATTTGGTTTATAATTTAATGACATTTTCTTCATTTTTAACAGATGACATCAGCTGCCGCTACAAACTCGGAAAGCAGCTTGGTGAAGGAGGTTTCGGCTCCGTGTATGAGGGGATTCGCATACAGGATGGTCTGCAGGTATTCATTTTTGTAGACTCAAATCCTCTGATGAAGTTCCCTGTTTAAAGAACATCATCAGAGCTTTCATTGTTTGGACATTTCTGCTGACGAATGAATCCTCTGTTCAGGATTTATGACTGAATGAAATGATCTCCGTGCACATGTTAATTGTTCGCTTGTTCCTTTAAACAGGTGGCAGTTAAATTTGTCCAGAAGACCCCAAATATGCAAGATGTCAGCTCTGTGAGTAGACTACACTTTCTGTTCGCTGTGTTCAGTTTATAAAGTCTTATATTTATTATAGACCACAGGCTGTGGTCAGAAACCCTTGTTTGAAAACCAACATTATTATTTTGTTTTCAGTCATGTGACCAGCCACTTCCTCTAGAGATCACCTTGGCAAACATGGCCAGCGGTGGCTCCAGGTGTTCGAACATTATTAAGCTCCTGGACTGGCAGGTCTTTGAAAACCATTATGTCATGGTGATGGAGCGGCCTAGTCCAAGCATGGACCTGGAGGCATTCCTTGAAGTCAGCGGTGGAGTCCTCAGTGAGAAAACAGCACATACCATCATGAGGCAAGCTGTTTATGCGGCCAACGTGTGCTGTTACCGCGGGGTGTTCCACCGGGATATTAAGCTTCAAAACCTGCTGGTGAACCCCGACACACTGGAAGTCAAGCTGATCGACTTCGGGTGTGGAGACTTCATGATGGAATCAGCCTACAGTATCTTCTCTGGTAGGTGTTTTGAATAGTGTGGTCAAAAGTATCGACTTCGGTACCAATCGATTCTGACATTTAACAAGTCAATTTGAGCGCTGTTAAACACCACTGATTGGCCATTGGTGTTCACATGCTCATCAAATATGACTGTGATGAGTGTCGGTATCGATTGGTAGTTGATACTTTTGACATCACTAGTTATGAATGTGCATAAGCATTATTAATATACGTATTGAAAGCTGGTTAATTAGCACAGCTGAAGCCCATCTGGTATATATATTCAACATGATGCTAAACTAAACGTCTCTCCTCCAGGCACAGAAGCGTACATCCCGCCAGAGTTTTATGAAAAAGGATGCTACCGGGCCAAACCAGCGACGGTCTATTCTCTTGGGGTTCTTCTGTTCACAATGCTCCATGGAGAATTCCCATCAGCGTATGACCTGTACTACCTTCAACATGACTGGTCCAAATTTACCCTCTCTCAAGGTGAGATGTTCATCAAAGAACAATTAAGTGAAACAGCTTAATAATAATAATAACAATAACCTCACCTCTCCATTTCTTCTTCACAGAATGCTGTGATATGATGAGGGCTTGTCTGCATGAGAATCCAGAGTGCAGAATTCCTCTAGAAGAGATGCCTTACCACGACTGGTCCATGCTGGAGTTCTGAGTCACATTAGCAGAATGTTTTGTATATTTGATTTTTGTACATGTCTGTAATAAAGATATATTTTATTGAACTCACTTGTGTTGTGGCTTATATTGTGATCTAGCCCCAGTGTTGTCAGATTGTGTGGATTTAAAATGGTTTTGTTTGGGGTGACAAAAATTTGGCATGAGGTTTGAACAGCATCCAGTCCTTTCCAACACACACTGCAGTTGACACTGGCGTCATTACGGCGCACTTTTAGAAATACACTTTTTCAGAATGCTGTACAGCGCTGACCCAAAACCTAAACATATCAGTCACTGCGACATAAGCAAATCATCCATAAATATTCCAATGGTTTATTGTGAAATCAGAGCTGTTCAGAAAAATGTATTAAAATACAAACGTCGTAACATGAGAATGTGAGACTCAATACAAAACATCAGCATTTTCACAATAAGAGCACCCAGTTTTATTAAGGTCTTTGAGTGTTTGTTGCCATCATGACAATCCTAAACAAAATATTCAGTGATATTCCTTCAAATCAATACTGATAGTGTAGTTTGCGCAGACACACTGAGGTTTATCCAGTGTACAGAAGTCTGAATCATCCACATGATTTCATACGCTTCCAGAAACACGTTTACTACACCAATGTCCAGCGTTTGCTAAAACTGTTCAACTCTTTAGATGATTCCTTTCTTACAACATCTCCAACTATGACAGCTTCTCATTACTCACCATTTCTTAATCTTACTAAATACTTGACTTGATGTCACTCTGTGGACTCTGGGGTCATGTGCAGCATGAGCAGGTCGGCCCCCCGGCGGACCACCACATTTAAGCTTTCGCTGGTCCTCACAGCATTATATATCTCCTCCGACGTGTTCACCTTTACCCCATTGATCTCAATAATAACATCTCCTGGCTTCATTCCAGCTCTGCAAAACAGAAAACAGGAAATGACATCATCAAAAGGATGCCTTAATCAACAGCTGATAACATCATGTTCAGAGAGCAGCACACCTGTTGGCTGGAGATCCTACAATCACACGGTGGATGAGAACTCCATGAGAAACATCAGGGAAGGACGGGTCTCGCATCCTTAGCTCTTCGATTATACTGAGGAGGGGAAAAAGAGAATTTAAAGATAATAAAAGACTCACTTCAGTGCAAAGTTTATTTGTGTTGACAGGAATGTGTGCACAGGCAAATACGCAAAAGTGTAATCCATGTAACAGTTTGGACAAACACACGTGAGCTAATAATATTGATTATTAACCAGTGTCTGCACATTTTATGACCAAAATTTATGAGCAATTTATTTTTAGTCAGGGCTGTGGATATCGTTCAATATCCATAACACACATTTAATCTGATTGATTATAGCATGTACTGATAAATTAGAGGTGCAGTAGGTGATCTGCCAAAATGCTAATCGGTTAACATATTAGCCTTGGACGGCGGAGAGGGACTGTGATGCAAAGCCACGCCTCCAGAAATCGCGAATGCGTGCATCGCGTCACAACAGCAGACAACTCACTAGTTAGTGTCATTCGCCAGTTAGTTAGTGTTCGGCCGGCGCCGTGCAGGAATTACATTTATTACTAAGCCACACTTACATGCTATTTCAGAGCAAATATTCAGAGTCTGTCTGTCTGTCTGTCTGTGTATCCATCTTAAATTTTACTGAGAAACTGCTCAAAATACAAAAGTTTCACTCATAATTGTTAAATACAAAAACATCAAGTATAAATTTAGAAAAAAGATAATAATTTTTTCTATTCAACATTACTACAAATAAATGTAAATTTCCAGAGGTCTCTAAATTGGTATTTGGACACTCTAAAACAGTTTGGTTACAAACTAACCAAAATAAAGAAATTGATACACGTTTAAAACTAAACCAAAATGAATAAATGATATAATTATTCCATTATTTATTATCTATTTATTAATTCATTTACCTATGATTATTAGAAAATATTAAATCATTTGGTTTAATGAAATAATCATCATAACAAGAAACTAGAACTGTCATCAACTGAGTAAATGTATTAGATTAAGAATTTTGTCAACACATATATAAATTATTTACAGAACTGTTTAAATCAATACCACAATTAAACTCATGTCATTTGGGACAAAAAATATTTAGTGATATTGCTCAATTCTACATTATGTATACACAACTAAAACCTTAAATGGGAATTTTTGTTTCCCCAATATCTTGAATTTTACAGGGCTCATACAGGCACAGCCTAATGAAAATCAAGGACTTAAGCACTTTTTTCCAGCACCTATTTTTATTTTCAAGACTGACACGCAACATGTTAAAACACTGCACAGGAATAAATATAACTAAAAACCATTAATATTCATAATATTAATAATATAATTAATTAATCAATTGTGTATTAATAATATAATAAACCTGCACTAAATGTGCTTGTGAAAATGTTTTTTTTTTGTACTCAAGTAAAAATACTATTACACTGCTAAAATAATACAAGTTTTGGTAAATAATACTAACATTGGGTAAAAATACAAAGTACTCTTTTAAAAACTAAGAGTACTAGTTAGATTTTTTTTGGGAAAAAACTCAGATTTTCATTATGGCTCTTTTTTCAAGAAATGATAATAAATTTATTTGAATGGTTTAATTGCTTAAATCACAAAGCTACATATATAAAAATGTGCACTAACAAAGGAAGTATGGTCGATTTTTCCTTCCATGACAATTAATCTTTTTCAATAGTACTGGCAAAACTACCACATACTCTATAAGACCAGAGACACATTTTGTCCATGTTTTTAAACAATATTTTCAAGTTTTGAAAGGTTTAATTAAAGTATATGATAAAAATATTTAAATTTACCCTTTTATTTACATATTTTACACCATTTTTCTTATTTGCTCATTCTTGTCTTTACAATATGGCAAATTTGTTTCTTAAATAGCTGTACAGCACATGGAAATATTATTTTACACTTGATCTTAAACTGAAATAATTTTACAAGAAAGACTACTACACTGTCAGTAACAAAATAATAAAGCAAATGACTTTGTTTAACTCTAGGTATTTGAAATATGACAACACTGCATTTTTCAAAGCAGTGTTTGAAGAGTCTTATTGTTTATTATGTTAAATGTAACAGCAGATTGCTTTGACCTGTAATGCCTGTACAATTCAGTGATGCTTTAAGACAGATCAGAATACAGCTATAATGTATAAATCCCACAAAAACCCCAAACAGAAACATTTCTAGCATAATTCTTTTGTCTTAAAAAAATACAAAAAGTTCCAACTTTGCTCAAAGTAAGTTTCACTTGACGATACAGCCAAACAAAAAGTCTGTAATTTAAATATTAAATTTGGTCAAGGAGCAAAGATAAATAACTTCTACTTTATTATTGAAGAGATCGCGATTGTATACAGTCTGAGCACACACACGAGATGATGAGAGGACTTGCAGGTAATTTGAAAAAGCCTATTTAAGAGCTCGCATATCTGTTTTTGCGATTTATGTACATGACTGCGCTTTCATGTTAAAATAAAGCGCTCAATACGTTTGCAGAAATGAGTAATTGCACAATACCTGCATTCCCGCGCCGACATTCAGAAGAGTGACAGACAAGTCAGAAGAAGAGAGCGGAGAGAAGAGAGCAAAATGTGTGTGTAGATCATTGAAATGGCAGGAAGTATCTCTGCGCTTTAATTACTCTTGCTAATAACATGGACATCTCTATAGTGAAAACATCCCAAAAGCATTATTCCAATAAAAAACTTGTTTTTGAGTAGTTATTTTTCTGTCACTGCAACACAGAAAGGCCTTTGTCCCGCTCTTACATTTCAAGTAAAACTAGACAAGGTTGACTGTGATTGGCCACTTTTCATATCATTTAAATCACTGCTTCGGAATCACGTTAGTTTGTGCGGGTATTTTTGCATTAAATTGTCACAAAAATTCACAAACATTTTTATTTTTCAGGCGTGAAAATTGCATACAAATTCTCCTTGATAAATTAAGCACTTTTCAACAGAACAAGCTAATTTTCCAGGTATTCCAGCACTTGAATTTCTAAGAGCCAAATCTAGTGGCATATAACAAAAATCTGTAGATTCCATAATGTATGAATTTTGCTCTCCTGTAAAATTGTAATAAAAGTGTTTGGCACCTGGGGGTCAAAGTCAACATCATCACTCCAATGTAACGCCTTTTCCATCCCGATTCTCCAAACCACGACTCTGAAAAAAAGTACTGAAGGTAAGAAACACAAACAGTGACGTCAGTTACAGCATTAAATAAAATCAAATAAAATAAAACACCTTCAGTCTCAGCAGAGGATCATTAAACAACTCCACAAACAACAGCAGACACACTTATTACTGACTAATTTGACTTCCATACTATTCTCATTGAGATCCAACAGAAATTTAGGTGTTTTTCGTGTCACCGTAATGGAGTGAGGGGCTGGTTTAGTTGCTGTCTTCACCCTTGAACTTATTTATTTAGACTTTCCTGCTGCTGTAAAACAGAGTTTACAAAACACTTTTATTATAGCATTGATGTGGAAAAGTCAATAGATAGATTAATCTATTTGTCTGAAGATAGTTCTGATAAATGTTTGGGTATAAACCTGGATGAAGGGTATCATTCAATAAATTTTATGCTTAGTTGCAGATATTAATTTAATTAATAAGTGGAAACATAAAAGATACTTATATAATTACTTTACAGTTAAGAGATAACATACTAACACAGTTCAGTTAAGATAAAGACACACTCAGACCTCATGAATCAGACCTTGTACCTCAACAATGGTAACAATTAAAATGTTTCATACTGCAATGCATGCTGGTTGTGGCACAGTACAAATTTCCCAGTATGCATTGCGGCATGAATAAATGTAGTATAATGGTCTTACAGTTTTCTTTATTTGCGTTTTATTCTGCTTTTATTTATGTTTAGACTTTTAGTTGCCTGTTTGTGAGTTAAACTGTTAATTTTGTTACTTGTCACCATAGTTGAGGTTCATATGCTGATTATTGATGTCTGTTTGAGTGCAACTTACATCATAGAGCAAAGTGTTTTTGTCCAAGATATTCTTAAAAACTTCTAGAAATCATTGCCACATATATTGTGAAACAATAGAATTAACGTTGAATAAGAGCAGTAAATAATATTACATTAAATTAGAACAGATTCTGGCATTTAATAGCAACATAAACATTACCAGACATTCTTTAGGTTTTTGGCTGGCTTGCCACATCAAGTAAGTTTTTTAAACGAAGCTCCTAACAATTGCAGCAGCCAAAATATATTATTGATAATGATGTCAGGGCTAAAAGCCCAACTAAAGCAAACTCTGTTCTCCATGATAGTGACGTAAAATGTTACCCTTACTCTCAAGAAGAACTTTAGTAGATGTTACACAAAAATAAACGTTTCAGTAATAAGTGAAGCTGGTGATGATGTTTGTAGAGTTGTTTAATCATCCGCTGATCATTCAAATGATTTAAGCATTTGTTGACCTTCAGGTTATTTTATTATAATGCTGTGACTAAAGTTGTAGTTTTGTATGTTCTGTTCTTGTTTTTTCCCTTCAGTATTTCTTCATTTGTTCATCGTTAATCCTCAATCATCATTTAATTAGTCGTTTGATTAATTCATTTACTTCAGCTTTGCTACACGTTTCTTGAACACTCAGTAGTGTGGACACTTCAATTAAAACTGAAGTATATGCTCTGGGGTTCAAAGGGTTAAAGGTGTGAGAGGTAAAATCACAGTGTAAAATGTATTTTAACAGTAATTTACTGTTAATTTAAACTACGGAAATAGACTGTAAAAAAACAGTAGATTGCTGGCAACCACAGCTGCCAGTAGTTTACTGTTAAATAAAGGAAAAAACAGTATTTTACTGTAAAACCTGAAGCTAATTTCTTCTGTGTGTCACCGTTGTGGAGAAGAGTAGAGCCAGTGTATGAGTTAAAGATGAACAGTGAACTGCTGATGTTGTTCTGCATGTTTCTCTATTTAAAGATAGCGGCTGTTTAGTTGCTGATGCAGTCAGAATCTCTGGTAGTTCCAGATTTACATGTATGTGTGCTGTTGTGAAAAATAAGACATTAGAGTTAAACCGAACTTTTCTAATTAACTAAAATAAGTTATCATTATAAGTATACTTCTAAGCATGTATAGCACAATACTTCATAAACTCATTCAGCAGTTGACCAATTTGAGGCAGTTGCTTTCAGTGAACAAAATGAGTTCCCTTGAGTATTGTGTAAATCAATGTAGTTCATGTATTTTTACAGCGACATACTGTAAAATAACAGTACATTGCTGGCAACAGCAGCTGCCAGTATTTTACTGTTTTTTAACAATTTTTAACAGTGTGTACTTCACATTAAACTATAGAATGGCTTCAAAACATTTGGGATACAGTAGGCCTACAAGACAATTTTCTACTGTCTTATAAAAGGCTAACTTTTTGGCTTTCCTTTGCTCATAAATTACACAGAATATAGAGCACGTGCAAGATGGGATTTGCAGTAAAAATATGCAGTATTGAACCGATATTCAATCCAAGTATCAGGATCGGTGCAGCCCTAATTAAAAAATTAAATATCCCCAAAAGATTACAAATGTTAACAGTACAACCTCAAAGCTCCATCTGTACCTTAACATTGATTTTGATGGTGGCGATGTCTGCAGCCTGGTCTACATCCTGAACTGTGACGTTGTAAGTCTCACCATTGGCCAGTTTGACACGAACACCAAGCTTGTTGGCGACCACATGGGCATTTGTCACTATCAGGCCATCACTACTTATTATAAAGCCAGAGCCATTCGAGATGGGAACCTCATGGCCAGAAAAGGGGTGTCTGAAAGAAAGAGTGTAAAATTAGTCACAATTCCCAAACACAACTGAAACTAAAACCATCTGGTCATCTAAAAATAGAAACAAGTGATCCAAAAAGTCTCTATAGAGAAAATCAACATAAAACACCCTGCTGAAAAAAACAATCCTGTTGTGCGCGCGCATGTAAAGGTAACTGGGTGAACAAGTCAAACAAAGTATATACACAAGAGAACATAAAAATATACAACAATTCAAAAAAATGAAGCAAGAATAATAAATATTTAAATAAAACATATAATAGATAGATAGTACAATAATAATAATCATAGTAATAATGTCAGTGAAAATGACAACAGCATTATTAATAACAACAACAACAACTACAACTACAACTTATGATTACTTAACATTCAGAAATTAAACCGAATTAACAAAAAATATTGTAAATATATGTGTAGTGTTAAAACATTGTTGGGTTTTACAACCCTGCGAAATGTGAGAATGTTTTAACAATAGAAATGATAAAAAAGTAAAGAATTAGGTTAACTTGATTGTTTTTATAAATGTAAGTGAGTTGAACATAAAACAGTCAAGTTGCCCCCAATAAACTTAAGAATTGAGTTGCTTCAACACGTTAAATAAGTATTTTATAAATGTCTGATAACAATAATTTTGTTAATTATAATGACATTTGGGGAAAAGGGTTTGGTTCTATTTTTATAGTAATTAAATGTTTATAATTTAAAATGTTTATAATAATTAGATGTTTTGCCGCCTTGTTTTTGAGTTGTGCAATGCAAAAAGACCCTCTTATAGCAAGATTAGGGAAGCACTGAAATGAAGCTTGTTGATTGAAACGGAAAATTCTAGATGCATTTGGCTGAAAACTGACACTGAAAAGGCTTTTTAATAATTGGAAATTATTTTAATAAATAAAAAAATTATAGTTTTATATCAAATAATAAAGTAATTTGGCGACGCAGTAGGTAGTGCTGTCACCACACAGCAAGAAGGTCACTGGTTCGAGCCTCGGCTGGGTCAGTTGGCATTTCTGTGTGGAGTTTGCATGTTCTCCCTGCGTTCGGGTGGGTTTTCTCCGAGTGCTATGGTTTCCCCCAGAGTCCAAAGACATGCGGTACAGGTGAATTGAGTAGGCTAAATTGTCTGCATGTATGAGTGTGAATGAGTATGTATGTATGTTTCCCAGAGATGGGTTGCAACTGGGAGGGCATCCGCTGCGTAAAAACATATGCTGGATAAGTTGGCGGTTCATTCCGCTGTGGTGACCCCAGATTAATAAAGGGACTGAGCCGAAAATAAACGAATGAATGAATAAAGTTTTTTTGTGAGGCTTTTAAATTAAACTCAATAACTTCAATTAACAGTGAAATTAATAGTAAAAATAAAAATGATTCCATCATTTACTCACCTTCTGCATATTTGAAATCGTTATGAGTTTCTTTCTTCTGTTAAACACAAAAGAAGACATTTTCAATAATGCTAAAAACCTGCTATGGAAGTCAATGTTCAGGTTTTCAGCATTATTAAAAATATCTTCTTTTATGTTCAACAGAGTCAAAAAAAACTCATCAGAAATGATGACAGAAGTTTCCTTTTTGGGTAAACCACACAACTACTTGCAAATATGCTCATGTTACATTCCCTCGAGTTAGACAGTTCAGTTTATTCTTCTTTTTTTTTTAAGAGCCTCTATTATGGGTTTTTGAGAATGACCTTCCATGTATTGTGTAACACAGCTCTAAGTGAAGTGAATTATTCAGCTAAGACTTAAATCTGCAAGTGTGCAGTGTTTAAAACTGTTGATTCATTTATAAAAGAGTCGACTCGCAGTGCTTCAAATGAATCGTCTTGATAACGAGTCTTTAGCCGTGCCGGCGTGACCAGGAAATGGAACTTAAGCCCCGCTCAGGGCCGGATTAACCAATGGGCCTTATAGGCACAGGCCCAGTGGCCCGAGCGCACTTGGGGCCCCTGCGAGGGGGGAGAAGAAAAAGACAATTTCGGGGTGTTTTTTTAGGCTAACTGCAAATAGTGCACCTAGTTGGAATAAGCTATTCACGCTTTATGCCCATCGATGCTTGATTGACAGAGACAACATGAGTAAAGAGCAGGGCCAGACGGAATCTGCGGAGGTTTTTTACTATTTCTGCTGAGAATTTTGGTAAAAAACTGCGGATTTCTGTGGAATTATTTTGGGAGTTTCCAGCGGAGTATCATAACTTACACCTTAATATATTAAATAAAAAGTAATAAATTACTGAATAAAAACTGAATAAATTCAGATTTACACATTTACTCAAGTAAATAAACAGAATTAATGATAGGCTAAAAATCTGCAGAAATTTGCGGAATTCTGCGGAAAATCTGAGAAAAATCTGTGGAATTCTGTGCGCAGATTCTGTGTGGGCCTAGAAGAGCTATGCAGCATCACAGCCTGAGTGGCGTACCTCGTAATGTGCACAGCAACATCTTTTGACGCGATTGATTATCAACCCGGTTCGAATCCACCATCTGCTGAAATTGTGCTACTTTTTTTCTCCTCATTACATATCAGATTAGAAATATATTTATTTTTAACAGGAAGGAAACATTTTTAATAAATAATGCAAATGTGAAATAAAGTCAAGTGCCTCGTGGGTATTTAATAATGTTTAGCCTTAATAAAGGTTCCTCCTTCTCTGTAAAAACTATATTGCTCAGACAACTGTATTTCATCTGAGCAAAATAATCACATATAACTATTATTATTATGTTTAAATTGTCTTTCTTTCTTTAACTAAACAGAATGCTGTAATTGGTCAAGCGCGGAAACGTCAGTTTTGAAATAAACCGCACTAAACTGAGCGGACTGTAGTGTAACGTTAGTATTAATCATGGATCAAAAATGGAGAGAATGGAGGAGAATGAGGGTGTAGAAGAAGACGTTATGGTAACGTTAGATCAGTAAGCTAGCATTAACCAGGCGGAGGAGGCTAACGGCAGCGCAGCGCGGACTGGATTCATCGTGAGAGAAACAGATAGAAAAAGGAGAGAGAGAGGGAGAGAGAAAGGCCCCGAAGAGGAGAGAGACCGTAGAGGAGAAGAGGTATAGTGTGTGTGATTTTCGGATACTTTTAGGTTTATAATCAAGTTGATCTATGCTGTTTGACAACTCTTCATCACGAGAAGAGTAGAGAGAATACAGAGAGAGGAAGAGAGAGACAGTAAATCATTAATAAGTGTGTGTATTATTAAACACTCAGATTCATAGAACTGGATTGGAGAGGCATTGTGTGATATAGCCTATGCCATGCAAACAATATGCTCAACAATATTAGTTTGTAAAAGCTCTACATTAAAAATACCCTTAAAAATTATATATAGTACTGTTTCAGTGAACTTGTACAAGTATACTAAAAAAACATTCATTTTATTAGTATTTTTATTCAATGCTTTGAAAAATAAGTTAAGTCTTTGTAAATACATATGTACTATATATCATTTATTTAAATATGTGGGCAACAAATTATAGATTCATTTTATTTAAAAAATATTATATTATTATTATTTTTTTAAATTCAACTATAGGGGTACGGCCAGGTAGGGGGCCTTACAAGATAATGTGCCCAGGAGCTCCTGAGTTCTTAATCCGGGCCTGGCCCCGCCTATTTGTTGCACGCGCAATCCCGGGAAAATTAAAAAAAAACCAGCCCCGCCCACAAACACAGTAGCAAAGAAAAAGAAGAAGGACACTGTAGCAGACGCCAGTTGAATCATGTCGCGAAGACGCTGTGCTCTGAAGTGTGAGGGGAAAGTTAGTGTTATTTTCTCTACTCAAAGATGAAACAGTGAAGAGTCAGTGGTTGAGGTTTATTTTGGCAAAAATACCTCAACATTACAGCCCAGGCTTGTGCTGTGTTCCAGTCATTTTTCTGATGAGTGCTTTAGATCAGAAAAGTCTGTTGACGTATGGGACTTTGTCAGAGCTCGACAGGAACTTTACAGTACACAGTTTATGGATCAGTTTCTTCCTCTATTTCACAAGTGTAAGTATGTGCAATTAAAATGGTTGCCTCTTTGTTTTCTCTACAAATTATGTATTTAATTGTTTTTTACTACTTATAACCGCTTGTAGTGCATCTGGTTAACTCTTTATATTCTCATATCACGTCTAATGCCATGATGAAAATGCGACGCGTGCCGCTTTGTTTATGGATTTAAATGCGTTTGCATATAAATGCACAATCCTCTGGCACTTGTCGTTGCTATGGCCATCATCAGTTTCTGGGATAAATAACAAAACGGGAGGGTGGCGGGAGATGGGTCTGAAATTACAGGAGACTCCCGAAAAAAAATTGTTGGCAGGTATACTCACACATACACTCTGCACTCTGACTACTTCAATATTGTTGATAAGCCATGGTGGCATTTTCTCTCTGTCTCACGCTGAATGCTGTTGACCAATCACAACAGAGTACAATAGGACCAATCAGCGCAGATTAGCATCGCGTTAGGGAGGGGTGTAGAAACAATTTAATTGCTAAATAATCATATGAGTCGCTGCCATAAATTGGTAAAAATAAATGCATATTCTAAAACAATGAAAGTGTTCTTTGACCTTGAATGCACATCAGCCTGTTGTTGGAGAGACCCCCCCCCCTCAAAAATATGACCATTTTTAATGTATAATAGGAGCTCTTTAAATCCATTCAGACAAACTCCGGGTCTGACAGAAGAACTTTTAGCTTAGCTTAGCATAGATCCTTGAATCAGATTAGACCATTAGCATCTCGCTCAAAAAATTCCAAAGAGTTTTTAAAGTAAAACTTGACTCTTGTGTAGTTAAAGTATGCACCAAGACTGATGGAAATGAATAGCTGCTATGTTCCAACTTGACATGGCTAATAACTATACCTATACGCCTCTCGGGAAGTATACATGGGCATTCTGTTTGAATGGGTAAATCAAATTCTTCAAAACTGCTTGCCAAGATTACGATTACATTACATATTATGAATAACCAATAAAATTAAACAGTAACTGTCCCTTTAGTTTCATTTATAAATGTCCATATCACACAATATCTGCAGAAACTCACATCTAGTCCAAGCCCCTCCCCTGGAGAATTGTCATTCTATACTGATCGCTGATTGGCTCATGTACTAAAAGGTGGGCTTTATTTGCCATATATCAATCACTGATTGGCTCCTGTACTAGAAGGCGGGGCTTCATTCGCCATAATGACTGCTTCACTTTTCCCATTCAAAAGTATACGAGTGACACGTCATGTGTATTCTATAATCTTTGCTATACTCTCATTCTGGAGTAATAATCAAGGATTTTGGACTATTTGTTAGACCCAGAGATCAGCTGAATGGATTAAAATGATCAAACTCAACAGTTTAACTCTGAGTGACTTGAAAAATTAGCTTATTTGCCAAAAAGTCTTCCTTTAAATCAGTCATAATTAATATAAAACAAAAAAAGTATATTGTTTGCTTTCATAACTTAAATTACAGTCAATGTAACTGCATAGAGACTCAAAATGTGTGTGTCTGTGTGTGTGTGTGTGTGTGTGTGTGTTTTATAATCAGTGAGGGACCACTGACTTGACTTCTCAAAATATCACAAGAACGCAAGCATGTTTGGAGTAAATGACGACAGAATTTTCACTTCTGGCCTTTTAATGATTCCTCTCTCTACAGCATATCTCCAAATTAATCAAAAATCAACCCTGAAACCTGTTTCCAAAAATCATCAGAAAATTTACAAGAACAAAAAGAACATTTTTGTGATTTTTTTTTTATTATTATTTATTATTAAATATATTGCAGGGATAGTAGTACCTGTTTAATATTTTGAAATGAATTTCTTCTACCTGATTTGGGCGTAAAAATGTATTGTTGACCAAAAATCATCGATAAATGGGAAAGAAAAATATTGTTTCCATTTCAAAATGGCTTTCGGGAAACATGTTGCACCAATGCGTAAA
Source organism: Danio rerio (assembly GCF_049306965.1). Taxonomy (NCBI): domain Eukaryota; kingdom Metazoa; phylum Chordata; class Actinopteri; order Cypriniformes; family Danionidae; genus Danio; species Danio rerio. The sequence goes on from NC_133188.1 coordinate 9,397,725, forward strand.
GCACTTTGAGTGTGCAGGAAACGTGCTATATAAATGTAAGGAATTATTATTATTAATTATTATTTAATTATTTCTATGTGAAACACTTTCATGAGCCCATTTAGCCAATAAGACAAAAACATAGTTTTACTACAGTAAACTAACATTTATCCACACAAAATAAACCTGACTGTATTTTTGTAGTAAAGGCGTGGTTAATTGTGTTAAATATGCCATTTCAGCCTGCAGAATGGCATTTCAAACTGTGGCCTAACAAAAATATAGAAAAGAAATATCGAGTTTCTGTAATATAAAACTAAATAATTCCTCTCACTGTATAGTTCCTAAAGTTAGACAGAAACAAATGTATGTTAATATTAACAGAAACACTCAAATAGCAATTAATCTGACTGATGTTAACGTTAAAGGTTTGATCAAGCTTTTAAGTAAAACAATATATAGTTTAAAGTTACAGTACCGTTAATATAACATTAATATTTACATTACAGTTACATTAAGTTGCATCAATGTTAGCATTAGCATCAAATGCTAATTGGCGCTACTAGCCTGTGACATACAGTAATAAACGTTACATCTAATTACACTGACTTTAATATTCATTGGTTTAATTTGTAATTGTTTATTTTATTTATGTTATTTTTTCTTTTTAATTCGCATTTTTCACTTAGTGAAGGCGGGGACAGTTGACTAACGTTGTTAGCTCTAAATTAGTTGACTGGAATGCTGTGACGGTGTTAGCATGTAGCATGTTCACACATAAAATAAGTAACGTTACAGTTCGCAATTAAAACCATTTCCTACCTTTTGTTGTAACTTAATAAAATCTACTGCAATTAATGTCAACAAAGATGTTTAATCCACAATAATTTGATCATTATTCCTACCTGTTAGCGTTCACATCGGTTCAGTCCTTATTTAGGCTAGAGTGGGTTATTTTTTGTGAATGAATCTGTGGATTTAAATAAATTGTGAGAGTCGATTCATCCTTGACCTATTCATAAATACAACAGTTGCTTTGTTGCTGAATAAATGTCTTATTCACTTAGGACAGTGTCCTACCACCACCTACTGGCGGCTTCAGGTAATACATGGATAACTTCATTTTGTTGCATATTTTTCTTTTTAATTTATTATTTGAAGCATTATTCATTAAAAAAGAATTCACAAGAATAACGAATTTATATAATCATAATATATAAAATATAATATAAATTATAATAATAATACTGTTAAAAATGATAAATAATTGATAATGAAAATATAAAATAACTGAAATGTGCTACTCAAAATAAATGAATCACACACACACACACACACACACACACACACACACACACACACACACACACACACACACACACACACACACACAAACACACACACACACACACACACACCATAAACATGGTAATAATTGTAATAAAAAGCAAAACGCAGAAAAAGTTGTGCATGACAGAAAAAAATACATAGGCCTAAGTGCAAAAATAAATAAATGAATAATTGGAAAAAATGTGTATAAGCAGGTGGCTGTGTGAGCACATTAAGGCGAATGAGCCAGTCAGTCTAGCGCGGCCCGGCATTAGAAGTTTGTTGTGTTTTAAAAAGTCTCTACGTAATACCAAATGGAACTGTGGAACTCTGACATCATCAGTGACAGTATAAAGCTTTTTGACGTAGCAGAAACTCTCATTAGCTTCTTTGGATGTCTAGTAGTTCAGTACTTTCTGCGATTCAACAGTACAGTGATAAAATGGCATTTTCAAAACTGATTAACCGTCTGAAGAAAGCGTTTGGTGTTAAGTGTGCGAACGAACAACCGTGTGAGCCACTCGAACCCACCGGCAGCACGACAGAGAATCACCGTCATCTGATGACCGATGACCCGGCCGTCGCTGCAGGAAAACAGGCAGGGAGACAGAAAAAGAGGAAACTCAAATTGTCTCCCATCTTCTTCGCCTGTTTTTCCAGAAGAAGAGCTACTGTTGTTGGTAAAATAGATTTATGAGCACTTTTAATTACTAAAGCATACTGTTAAACACACCAAACACATCACATAAGTGTTTAAAGATCAGAAATGAACATTAACTGGAAGACATTTTAGAAAGAGTTTCTTAAAGCCACAGTTCACATAAACAAGACAATTCTGTCATAATTTACTCCTTAAACCTGTTTGAGGTGCTTTCAGCCATTGACTTCCACAGTATTTTGTGTTCCTACAATGAAGGTTAATGGCTGCTGATTTCAGGAATTTTCTTCAGAATTTGTAGTTTTGTGTAAAAAACAGAAAAAATAAGAATTATTTGTATTAGGATTTTTTATTTCAGTGAGCTTTGCCTTTAGATATATAGTTTACTTGTTTGCTAATTCAATGCAGAAAAACCCATGAAGATCATCAATAAAAACACATTGAGTAATGTTTCTGCAAATGAACTGTTCAAATATCTTGTCAAAAAGAGTTGTAGAGTCATATTAATGATGTTCCTTCCTCTCTTTAGATCAGCTATGTGTGCAGGAGATCCACGAACTTCACGCAGAGCCCATCAGTAGCTCTAAATTCTTCTGCACTGCTGTGAGCAACCTGGAGCTGGAAGTTCTCCAACCTCCAGCTCTTGATGCTCCAGCAGACGAAGATTTGGACTCTAAACCGGAAGTGAACAGCTTTGACTCTGCAGTGGTCATTGAGAACGACTCTGCAGAGCTTCACTTCCCAGCAGACAACGAATCCTCCCTCAGTGAAGACAGCCTGGAGCAAGAGCTTGATAGTCCTCCAAGTTCACCATCCGATGAGGACAATGAACTTCCAGTGAGCCAGCAGCTCATAACAGATGACATCTGTGACTCTGCCCTGGATGAAAACTCGAACCCTTCACCGGATCAGGTCTCACAAGAGGACTCTGCTGTGAAGTCTACAGCAGATGATGGGACCTGCTTGGACAATAGTAAGTTTATTGCTGGAGTTCAGAACATTTGTTTAGGCTCATCAAACTTTGTAAAATTATACAGTTGAAGTCAAAATTATTCGCCCTCCTGTGATTTTTTATTAATATTTTTTAAATATTTCCCAAATGATGCAGAGCAATAAAGTTTAAGTATTCAGAACTTTAAGCTGAACACTGGTATCTTGGAAAATATCCAGTAAATATGATGTACTGTCATCACGACAAAGATAAAAGACATCAGTTATTAGAAATGAGTTATTAAAACTATCATGTTCTGAAATCTGACAATAATTCTGACTTCAACTGTTTGTGTTTTTATTTGGTTTATAATTTAATGACATTTTCTTCATTTTTAACAGATGACATCAGCTGCCGCTACAAACTCGGAAAGCAGCTTGGTGAAGGAGGTTTCGGCTCCGTGTATGAGGGGATTCGCATACAGGATGGTCTGCAGGTATTCATTTTTGTAGACTCAAATCCTCTGATGAAGTTCCCTGTTTAAAGAACATCATCAGAGCTTTCATTGTTTGGACATTTCTGCTGACGAATGAATCCTCTGTTCAGGATTTATGACTGAATGAAATGATCTCCGTGCACATGTTAATTGTTCGCTTGTTCCTTTAAACAGGTGGCAGTTAAATTTGTCCAGAAGACCCCAAATATGCAAGATGTCAGCTCTGTGAGTAGACTACACTTTCTGTTCGCTGTGTTCAGTTTATAAAGTCTTATATTTATTATAGACCACAGGCTGTGGTCAGAAACCCTTGTTTGAAAACCAACATTATTATTTTGTTTTCAGTCATGTGACCAGCCACTTCCTCTAGAGATCACCTTGGCAAACATGGCCAGCGGTGGCTCCAGGTGTCCGAATATTATTCAGCTTCTGGACTGGCAGGTCTTTAAAAACCATTATGTCATGGTGATGGAGCGGCCTAGTCCAAGCATGGACCTGGAGGCATTCCTTGAAGTCAGCGGTGGAGTCCTCAGTGAGAAAACAGCACATACCATCATGAGGCAAGCTGTTTATGCGGCCAACGTGTGCTGTTACCGCGGGGTGTTCCACCGGGACATTAAGCTTCAAAACCTGCTGGTGAACCCCGACACACTGGAAGTCAAGCTGATCGACTTCGGGTGTGGAGACTTCATGATGGAATCAGCCTACAGTCTCTTCTCTGGTAGGTGTTTTGAATAGTGTGGTCAAAAGTATCGACTTCGGTACCAATCGATTCTGACATTTAACAAGTCAATTTGAGTGCTGTTAAACACCACTGATTGGCCATTGGTGTCCACATGCTCAGCAAATATGACTGTGATGAGTGTCGGTATCGATTGGTAGTTGATACTTTTGACAACACTAGTTATGAATGTGCATAAGCATTATTAATATACGTATTGAAAGCTGGTTAATTACTGTAGCACAGCTGAAGCCCATCTGGTATATATATTCAACATGATGCTAAACTAAACGTCTCTCCTCCAGGCACAGAAGCGTACATCCCGCCAGAGTTTTATGAAAAAGGATGCTACCGGGCCAAACCAGCGACGGTCTATTCTCTTGGGGTTCTTCTGTTCACAATGCTCCATGGAGAATTCCCATCAGCGTATGACCTGTACTACCTTCAACATGACTGGTCCAAATTTACCCTCTCTCAAGGTGAGATGTTCATCAAAGAACAATTAAGTGAAACAGCTTAATAATAATAATAACAACAACCTCACCTCTCCATTTCTTCTTCACAGAATGCTGTGATATGATGAGGGCTTGTCTGCATGAGAATCCAGAGTGCAGAATTCCTCTAGAAGAGATGCCTTACCACGACTGGTCCATGCTGGAGTTCTGAGTCACATTAGCAGAATGTTTTGTATATTTGATTTTTCTACATGTCTGTAATAAAGATATATTTTATTGAACTCACTTGTGTTGTGGCTTATATTGTGATCTAGCCCCAGTGTTGTCAGATTGTGTGGATTTAAACTGGTTTTGTATGGGGTGACAAAAATTTGGCATGAGGTTTGAACAGCATCCAGTCCTTTCCAACACACACTGCAGTTGACACTGGCGTCATTACGGCGCACTTTTAGAAATACACTTTTTCAGAATGCTGTACAGCGCTGACCCAAAACCTAAACATATCAGTCACTGCGACATAAGCAAATCATCCATAAATATTCCAATGGTTTATTGTGAAATCAGAGCTGTTCAGAAAAATGTATTAAAATACAAACGTCGTAACATGAGAATGTGAGACTCAATACAAAACATCAGCATTTTCACTATAAGAGCACCCAGTTTTATTAAGGTCGTTGAGTGTTTGTTGCCATCATGACAATCCTAAACAAAATATTCAGTGATATTCCTTCAAATCAATACTGATAGTGTAGTTTGCGCAGACACACTGAGGTTTATCCAGTGTACAGAAGTCTGAATCATCCACATTATTTCATACGCTTCCAGAAACACGTTTACTACACGAATGTCCAGCGTTTGCTAAAAATGTTCAACTCTTTAGATGATTCCTTTCTTACAACAGCTCCAACTATGACAGCTTTTCATTACTCACCATTTCTTAATCTTACTAAATACTTGACTTGATGTCACTCTGTGGACTCTGGGGTCATGTGCAGCATGAGCAGGTCGGCCCCCCGGCGGACCACCACATTTAAGCTTTCGCTGGTCCTCACAGCATTATATATCTCCTCCGACATGTTCACCTTTACCCCATTGATCTCAATAATAACATGTCCTGGCTTCATTCCGGCTCTGCAAAACAGAAAACAGGAAATGACATCATCAATAGGATGCCTTAATCAACAGCTGATAACATCATGTTCAGAGAGCAGCACACCTGTTGGCTGGAGATCCTACAATCACACGGTGGATGAGAACTCCATGAGAAACATCAGGGAAGGACGGGTCTCGCATCCTTAGCTCTTCGATTATACTGAGGAGGGGAAAAAGAGAATTTAAAGATAATAAAAGACTCACTTCAGCGCAATTTTACCAGTTTAAGGATTGATTGATAAATAGATAAGATAGATAGATAGATTCATAGATAGATAGACTGATAGTTTGATAGATAGATCAGCATAACAATCAATATTACATTCGCTTCAACCAAAAACACCTCAACAAAACATTCATACTACTTCAGTCGCATAGAGTGTGAAAAAGGAAATGCTGTTAATTTGCAATGCATTGAATTAAAGGTGCAGTAGGTGATTGTCCTCAGAAACATTTTAGTTGTGCTGGTTGAAAGTCTCTTTACAGTCCAATAGTAATGATTAAAGTAAATGATCTAAATGTGTTTTTATGTATTTTATATTCTGGGTAAGACATAAAACTAAAAAATGTTCATCCAATTAAATATTGTCGGGTCGACATCTCCTGTAATTCCGATAAGTAGCTCAAACTGTCTGTCAGCAAATGCAGATTTCAGGCCGTGTGGCTTTGAATCACAGTCCCTCCCCGCGGTCTAAAGATAATAGGCTAAGCGGTTAGCATTTTGGCAGATCCCCTACTGCACCTTTAATTATTCACAGAACTGTTCAAATCAATACCACAACTGAACTCATGTCATTTGGGACAAAAAAAATTATATTGTTCAACTCTACATTATGATATTGTTCAACTCTACATTATGTATACAAAACTAAAACCTTAAATATCTTGAATTTTACAGGGCTCATACAGGCACAGCCTAATGAAAATCAAGGACTTTTAAGTACTTTTTTCCAGCACCTATTTTTATTTTCAAGACTGACACGCAACGTATTAAAACACCGCATAGGAATTTATATATATAAACAAATAAAAACCATTAATGATCATAATAATAATATAATTAATTAATCAATTGTATATTAATAATATATTAAACCTGCACTAATTGTGCTTGTGAAAATGTTTTTTTATACTATTACACTGCTAAAATAATACAAGTTTTAGTCAATAATACTAACATTGGGTAAAAGTACAAAGTACTCTTTTAAAAACTACTCAGAGTACTAGTTTGATACTTTTTTGGGGGGGACCTCAGATTTTCATTATGGCCCTTTTTTCAAGAAATAATAATAAATTTATTTGAATGGTTTAATTGCTTAAATCACAAAGTTACATATATAAAAATGTGCACTAACAAAGGAAGTATGGTCGATTTTTCCTTCCATGACAATTAATCTTTTTCAATAGTACTGGCAAAACTACCACATACTCTATAAGGCCATAGAGACACATTTTGTCCATTTTTTAAACAATATTTTTAAGTTTTGAAAGGTTTAATTAAAGTATATGATAAAAATATTTAAATTTAGCCTTTTATTTACATATTTTACACCATTTTTCTTATTTGCTCATTCTTGTCTTTACAATGTGGCAAATTTGTTTCTTTAATAGCTGTACAGCACATGGAAATATTATTTTACACTTGATCTTAAACTGAAATAATTTTACAAAAAAGACAAGTACACTGTCAGTAATAAAATAATAAAGCAAATGACTTTGTTTAACTCTAGGTATTTGAAATATGACAACACTGCTTTTCTTAAAGCAGTGTTTGAAGAGCCTTATTGTTTATTATGATAAATGTAACAGCAGATTGCTTTGACCTGTAATGCCTGTACAATTCAGTGATGCTTTAAGACAGATCAGAATACAGCTATAATGTATAAATCCCACAAATACCCCAAACAGAAACATTTCTAGCATAATTCTTTTGTCTTAAAAAAATATAAAAAGTCCCAACTTTGCTCAAAGTAAGGTTTACTTGACTATACAGCCAAATAAAAAGTCTGTAATCTAAATACTATTTTAGTCAAAGAGCAAAGATAAATAATTTCTACTTTAATATTGAAGAGATAGCGATTGTGTACAGTCTGAGCACACACACGAGATGATGAGAGGACTTGCAGTTAATTTGAAAAAGCCTATTTAAGAGGTCGCATATGTGTTTTTATGATTAATGTACATGACTGCGCTCTCATGTTAAAATAAAGCGCTCACGACGTTTGCAGAAATGAGTAATTGCGCAATACCTGCATTCCCACGCCAATACATTCAGAAGAGTGACAGACAAGTCAGAAGAAGAGAGCAGAGAGAAGAGAGCAAAATGTGTGTGTAGATCATTGAAATGGCAGGAAGTGTCCGCGGTTTTATTACTAACAACATCCGAAAAGCATTATTTCAATAAAACATTTGTTTTTAAGTTGTTTTTTTTCTGTCACTGCAACACAAAAAGGTCTTTGTCCCGCCCTTACATTTCAGGTAAAACTAGAAAAGGTTGACTGTGATTGGCTACTTTTCATTTCATTTAAAATCACTGCGTCGGAATTACAGTATTTTGTGCGGGTATTTTTGCATTAAATTGTCACAAAAATTCACAAACATTTTTATTTTTCGGGCGTGGAAATTGTATACAAATTCTCCTTGATAAATTAAGCACTTTTCAACAGAACAAGCTAATTTTCCAGGTATTCCAGCACTTGAATTTCTAAGAGCCAAATCTAGTGGCATATAACAAAAATCTGCAGATTCCATAATGTATGAATTTTGCTCTCCTGTAAAATTGTAATAAAAGTGTGTTTGGCACCTGGGGGTCAAAATCAACATCATCACTCCAATGTAACGCCTTTTCGATCCCGATTCTCCAAACCAAGACTCTGAAAAAAAGACCCAATAACCATCTGTCAGTGAAAAAAATGATGTCACAGACAAAAGCAAGCAGCTGTGAGATCATTCTTACTCTGTTTGTCTGCAGATCGGTCTAGGAAGAGACGGACTCTGTCTGAGGGAATAGCGAAGGAAATCCCTGCTGTCACTTTCATGGTATTAATGCCGATGACCTCACCATCCTGAAGAGTACAAACATGACACATCAGTTTATTACATAAGGCCAGAGTATGGCCAGTACAATACAATATTGATGAACATTTGAAAACAATTCACGTTCTTAATATGACAGTCATGAAGCTCTGTGTTGCTCTGAAGGTCCAGCAATCTGTAGTCAACTACTAAATGTGCACTAATAACTTTCTCCTTCACATTATTGTACATGGATTTCGTAGCGTGGTTCTAGCACACTAATTAAGGTCATATTTACACTATGTACAGTTGCCTCGAACCGGGTCAAAGCACGCTTGTCCCCCCTCATGTCTCCCCCGATGGCCCGCACTCACATTACAATCAGGCCTGGGCACGCTTACGTCATCGATGCTGCGCTGTTCAGTGAGAAGCGCTCTCGCTCAGCACGGTGGAGATTTCTCTAGTTATATTGTTTCAGTCGTTTGATATGCAGTGACATGCAGTCAATTATTTCGACCAAAAGTCCTTAGGGATGCGGTGACACAGTCAGATATATCGCCGAACAGATCCACCACTTTTGGCGCTCATAAACAATCATAAAGCCCTCGTGCTATAGGAATGAGGAGGTTTGCTAAAAGTGGGCAGCTGTCATACAGTGAGAGGTTTGCATATTTAATAAACTACGGCAGTTTGCGTTCATTGAACAGTAAGAATGATTAATTAATCCATATGAAACAGTCCCTTAAGAGTCACGTCTCGCTTTCAGTTTCAGGCTTGGGCGCGTTTTGCACTCACACTACAAGTGTACTGCGCCAAAGCCCAAGTGAGCCACACTCAGGCCCACCTCTTCCGACCGGGTCAGGGCCGGCCATGTAAACCATGCCTGCGCCTGATTCAGCGCACTCACACTTCTCAAACGATCCGGGAAATGGGCCTGGACACGGTTCGGATAGCATAGTGTGAGTACGCCCTAAATACCTAAAATTAGAATTTTCTACCACTGAATAAGGTTGCATGTCTGCGGCTATAAATACTCCTACCGCGCTTGTATTTGTCTTTGTTTGTGTTGAGTTACTTGGAATTTTTATTCTAAATGAAGACAGGAGAGTAGTTTGTGTTACACTTGTCGGTTTAACAGATAAAGCAATGATTTTGTGGACATCAGTAATCTAACTATTTGCCTTAATCTGATTAAAACAACAATATGATTAAGGTGTTTACATGAGTTGCTTTTAGAATGTTCATTTCATGATCCCGTTTTACATGTTAAAGCACATAATACGATTAACGTCATTGTGTCACCACGCTATCCCTGGGGCGTTTCATTCTAAATTTGTCGACTTTAACTGCAGTTTGGCACTTTCATTTTTATTCAAGAACATTTCATGCATGCCCCCATGACGAACGAGAAATTGGATGCGAGGAAATGCTAGAAGAGTGTAGTTTTAATGGAATTTTGGATATCGCACACCGTATGGGAGAAAAAAAAAACTCAGCAGAGAATAGTGTCAAGCAGCCGTGTGTGTGTAAAGATCATCCCGTTACAAAATGTGGTGAAAATCCTACAAGATGGTAATAGTCTGATTAAGGTGTTTACATGTTTACATTCAGAGAGCAGCATTTACAGCAGATCTTTCAGTCCATAATATTGTAGTGATATTAAAAGAGTACTGCTGACGATACTAACTACCTTTGCCATCTGAATAAACAAACAAGGAACACCGATTGCTTACTTACCAAATCCATAGAGACAGAACAATCAACGCTAACTGGAACTGCTTCTTTTTTAAAAGAAGATGATGAGGAAATCCGGATTTCACCATTTACAGATGCGAAAAGCTCTCGGGTAAAAATGTTCCTTACAAATTTCCTTAAAACATTTTTGTTGCGTGTTAAAAGACCACTGTAGTCCACAAATGTGGGTCCTTTCTCATTGCGGGAAAATGAAAACAAAACCTTTGTTGTGGCACGTTTACGAACAACACTGACGACCCATGTCTCCGAACAATTCTTCTTTTTCCACTTGTTTTATTTACGGTTAGCAACACAACGTGGCGTCTATCGGAATACTGTAACAGGTAGTTTTTGAAGCTATCATGCATATAAATAAAGTTGCACCTCATTCACAATAGAGCGCGCTGATTGGTTCGTCTTTCTCTTGAATTAATGATGAAAGCTCAAAGACGTCACATTGTACCCGCCGGTACAGACAGCCAGTCTCCATGCTGGAATTTACACAAGGAGCTCATGGCCTTGACGTAGCTTCAAAATTTCTTTTCAAACCGGAAGAACAAATTTGTTTGAAATAATGCAAAAACAACCAATTTTCCCTTTTATTGTTAAATATGTGTCTTAAGAGTGTTTTTAGCAGCGTGGAACATATATATGACTATTAACATCTCAAAAAATGTGTTTTGGTGTTTCGTGACCCTTTAAACCAAAAGGCAGAAGCAGTCAGTTGAGCAAATGTCAGCGACTCACCAGGTTTATGAGAGGCCCTCCTGCATTTCCAAACTGTAAAGCAGAATTGTGATTGAGTGATGGAATGAAATTCATTAAATGATGACATACATTTTTTTTGCATGCAACACCACTCAGTTTCCAGTGCTCTGACATCTATGGTAGCGTCCGTCTGGATGTAGTCCATGTTGGAGTTGGAGAGACCCAGTTCTTTACTGCCTCTCTGAGCAGAGCTGACGATTCCAGATGTGATGGTGTTTTTAAGAGAAAAGGGGCTCCCCATGGTAACCCCAAATTCACCTTGACGCACATCAGATGACTTGCCAAGACGCAACGTTGGTAAAGGATTCTGGGACAAGATGGAGAAAACAATGACACTATGTAAGACCATATGGTCATGTACTAGAACTGTGGTAAAAGAAAACTGAAAAATCAATTGCAAAAATGGCTTTCCAAACATAAAAGCCTCCTCTGTCACTGTTCAAGTCTCAAAATTAACCTTTTTGTTTGGTAGCACCGGTGCTCCTAACTTAAAAAATTTAGGCGCATCAGACAAAATTTAGTCGCACCAACCAATTATAAGCAACGTTACTACAAGTTTTATACAAACAGATTTATTGCATTTGAAATCAACACTAATCAAACTAAAAAGCAAAAAAAAAAAAATATATATATATGCATGCGTGAGGAAAATGTGTCAGCGAAATCCTGTTATCACAAGAAAATAGATTTTATAACATAACTGAGTGACCAAAGCATACAGGGTTCTTGCACCATTTTAAAAGTAAAATTTAATGCTTTTTAAGACCTTTTTAAGACCTCAACAAATATAATTTAAGACCCAAAAATTGTATAATTTCTTTGGAATAGGCTACTCATTTTAATGTTCTCGTTAGATTTAAATAAATTGTGCCTCGTCACAGTATGGATAACCCACAGTACCTGCTTTTTGGGTGTCTGGTGGTGAAATGAAACTGTTATAGCTGACTGTGAGGGGGCGTCTGAACTAGAGCTGTAATCAGGATATAAAAGTTAGGCCCGATAGAGCCCGAACCCGACAAGTACATTTAGATTCACAGCTTTCTAAAAGCCCGAACCCGTTTATAGCCCGACATTATCCAAATGTGCACATGCACAGCTCTTTTGTCTTTTTTCATGAATGAGTTGTTTATAAGGGTTAACATTACTTATTTATAACATAGGCTATAGGCCTAACATTAGTAACTAGTAACATTGTTAGGTCGAGCTGCAAACAATGAAGGGATTAACCTGGACCTGCTATGACAAGCTGCTGCAACGTCCCGCTGCTGCTTTCCTCCTTTCATGTGCGACTCGATGACTTTGAGCCACATGGTCCCTAACGAAAAGGTATTTTTGTAGAATTTACACATTCCCTCTTTGCCACGTCGTTAAATGTACAATTTCCCATCTTTGCATTTTGACACATCAACAATCGCATAATAACAACAGGTGCAGACCGACGTAAGCGTCTGTACTCTGTAGCTGACCTACCGTAATAAGCTAATAAATCACGGAGACTGTCATTTCTCTCCTGTTTTACAAGTGCTAAATTAATCAACTATTAGATGTTTAACGGTGGACCACTGTGCTTCCCTATCGTCATTAAGCACACCGGCTGAATATTTAATACCTACAGCCACTTTACGCTAAAATTTAAGACAATTTAAGACCTTAATTTCCCTGATTTTAATTTAAGACATTTTAAGACTTTTAAAGCACCCGGGGGAACCCTGGCATACACAGACCGCTGTGCTGTTCTCACGGGTGGTGTCCGATATTGCACTGATGCTTTTGACATGTACTGTACCCTATTATATGCATACATCATGTTAATAGCTATACCGGTCTTCATGAGTAGCGATAATAGTTTTCTCGGCTCAAGCCCGTTTGCCATGGTGTACGTGGTGTTACATTTTACATATAGCTGCCACTTGCACGGCGGGCATCTGGCGATTATATGAAGGATTAAACAGAAGCTCTCGTGCTAGATGTGGCAAACAGTTACCTGTAAATTCCATCCCACAGACTTTTCATAGCGGACTTGAAGCCAATGGAAGTCTTTTATCCACTCTTTGAAAAGTGTAGATGGTGGATTAACATTCAGCACATGATCACTAGTAAGATGTGTCATTATTTGTAACTTTAGATGACAGTTTCTAAAACAAACTCTGTCAGTGTTATCTTAATTCTCATATTCAGCGCTTTATAATTTTTCGCAATAGTAGCTCTCCCTGTCATCCCAAGCCAGAAGGCATTGACTGAGTGATTGACAGCTGATATTAACCAATCCATTCACGCTCTGTTCTAGAGCAATGGCCCAATAAGAAGAGCTCAAAGGCGGGGCAAGTATTACGGACTTAGCTTTGTTTACTGCAGCAAGTTGACATGACAACTGTTGTAAACCATTCCTAAGAACTATGTTTCGCATTTCAAGAGCAGAGATGCATTCTGCGTGAATGTCCTCCAAATCCGCGCATGTGGTGAACATTTTGCAGTAAAAACTGGTCGCACACATCAATTTTATGCACTCGCAAAAATGCTTCAAAATATATTTTGAGGTCGCATAGATAAAATTTCGGGCGCATAAGTGACCGAAATGGTCGCAATTTCGAGCCCTGCTGTTGATTTAACTAAAAATGTTGACAATAATTATTCTTTAGTTGCTGTAATATTACTGTGTTTAAAAATCTGATGATACAAAATCAAATGTCACTAAGGTTATCACAATTTCGAGTTTATTTCCATATTTGTATGCGGCCGTTCCTCCTGAAATATTACAGTGTGTATGTAGCCTAAATACAGTATAATCAGATTAATGGGTTAACACCAGGGCTTGACATTAACACCCACCAACCGCAGGTAGACTTCGGCTGTGGCGGATTAGACAGCCACTCCCACTATCCGCTTTGGCTAGTCGAAAATCATTTTTAAATTGTATTTTTTTTAAAAGCAGGGTTCGACAATAAGGATGAACCTCTAGAAATGAGAAGCAGCCCGACAAAAACAACTGTGTTCACGCAAGCAAAAGAAAGCAGATGAATACAGAATGTTATGTGATGCACGCAAGTTTTAAAAAGCGTGCACGCTCTCATTTCCATGCGTGAAGCAACCTTGACTGGAAACACAATGCTGCGATCGGTTCTGTTTGAAATAGACTAGACAAGAAGTGATACACATCCACCATTTTCAAGAGCTCGAGATTTTTAAAAAAGAAGGTATTTTATGTATGCAGCAGCAGTTGCAGCTTTAGCTTTAAACAATCTTTAAACAGATTATTAATGGGGCTAACGTTAAAGGGCCATGAAACCCCTTCGTTTCAGCAGTGTGTTTTCACACCTCTACTTTGGAAAAAGTCAGAAAAGTGGGCGTGTCCAGCTCTGTTTAGGGGGGAGTGTCGGAGGAAGAAAAGAGGCTTGGTGTGGGAGTGTCTATTTTGGCGCGCTGAATTTCAGAGTCAAAACACACAACCACAGCGAACAATGTGACTGTGTTTACACGGACATCTGTAGTCGAATTATTTGCCAAATTATTAAATGGTGGACTTTAACTGCAGTTTGGCTCTTTCATTCAGGGAATTCATTCATGTCCCTCCCGACAAACGTGATATTTGATTCGAGGAGCTGCTCTAAGCGTGTATTTTTCAAGCAATGTTTGATACTGCACGGCGAATGAGAGAAAAAAAAACAGCATTTCCCGGAAACTTAGATGCACACGACAGGTAGTGTCAGAAAGCCAAAGAGCACTGGTCGCTCACTTACCAAATCTGTAGAGACGGGACAATCACCAGCAACTAGAGCCGCGTCTTTATTTAGAGGAGACCACAAGCGAATCCGGATCTCTGCGTTTGCAGATGAGAACAGCTCTCAGGTAAACAATAATCCTCCTTAGACACGTAAGTTATTGTTGTCGCGCGTCGCATACACCGTTAATCCACAAGTGACGCCAGCTGAGCTCTCACAGAGAGAAAATGAAAACAAAACTTAACTGCAGCAAACTATAAAACCAACACTTCACGCTTGTTTTGCCAATACAACGTGGCGTCTCTGCCGTCTACACTCTGACAGTAATGAATATAATATATAAGTTGCACAATAGAGCGCGCTGATGGGTTTGAACCAAGCCTTACTCATGCATTAATGCAACACACTGTAAGACGTAATAAGACACACTCTGGCACAGACGCCCAGTCTGCACGCTTGAATACAACGCTATTATGTCATGACCGTGACGCAGCTTCAAAAATTAGTTTCAAACAGGAAGTACGAATTTGCTTGAAATAACGCAAAAACAACCAATTTACACTTTTAGTGAAATATAGGTGTCCTAATAGTGTTTTTAGCAGTGTGGGACACATATACGACTGTCAACAGCTCAAAAAATGTGTTTTGGTGTTTCGTGACCCTTTAACTGTGTGCGTTTGATCATCCTTTCATTATTGCACACGGTATGTTTTTCACCTGCTTTCGTTTTGTTAAAATGATTTAATTATCATTCTTTTCAGTAACATTGATTAAACAGATTAACTTTTATGCAAAGTTTACTGCTGATCTGAGACCTTTAGCTACACTGTAAAAAATTGCTGTTAAAAAACGGTCAGATTCTACGGTAAAATAATGTTTTTTCACTAAAACAGTAATATTCTGTTAAAAACAGTGCATTCTGGGTAACATTTTTGTTTTCGAGAAAGTAACCAACTGCAGAAAACTGTGAGCGAACAGAGTTCAGATTCGATGTTTTGAAGTCTGTGTTTGAAATCACGCTTTGTGTCCTTGTTCACTATTTCATACACTAGTTAACTAATATAGTTCACCTGACAGAGTTAATGAACACTAATGAGTGAATTCAGACACTGATGAACACCTGCTGTTAATAATCACAATTACTGAAGAAAATAAACAAGAAACACAAACAGTGACTTGAGTTACAACATTAAATAAAATCAAATAAAATAAAACAGCTTCAGTCTCAGCAGAGGATCATTAAACAACTCCACAAACAACAGCAGACACACTTATTACTGACTGATTTGACTTCCATACTATTCTCATTGAGATCCAACAGAAATTAAGGTGTTTTTCGTGTCACCGTAATGGAGTGAGGGGCTGGTTTAGTTGGGCTCTTCACCCTTAAACTTATTAATTCAGACTCTCCAATTACTATAATAAGGAGTTAACAAAATGCTTGTATTATAGCAATCAAGTTGGAAAGTCAATAAATAGAGAAATCTATTTGTCTGAAATTAGTTCTGATAAATGTTTTGTTATAAATCTGGAAGAAGGGCCTCATGCAATAGATTTTATGCTTAGTTGCAGGTATTAATTTAATTAATGAGAAGTGGAAACAGAAAAGATACCTCCGAAATTACTTAACAGTTAAGAAATAACATACAAAAACAGTTCAGTTATGACACATACAAACTCAGACCTCATAAATCTGACCTTGTATCTCAACAATGGTAACATCTCAAATGTTTCATGCTGCAATGCATGCTGGGAGTGGCACGGTACAAATATCCCAGCATGCATTGTGGTATAAATAAATGTTGTATAATGGTCTAACAGTTTTCTTTTTTTGTGTTTGATTCTGCTGTTGTTTATGTTTAGACTTTCAGTTGCCTGTTTGTGAGTTAAACTGTTAATTTTGTTAGTTGTCACCATTATTGAGGTTCATAAGCTGATTATTGATGTCTCTTTGAGTGCGATTTACACCATAGAGCAGTGTTATTGTCCAAGATATTCTTAAAAACTTCCAGAAATCATTGCCATATATAGATATATAATATAAAACAATAGATTTAACATTGAATAGGAGCAGTAAATTTTCTTATACTAAATGAGAACAGACTCTGCCATTTAATAGCAACATGAACATCACCAGATCTTATTTAGGTTTTTGGCTGGCTTGCCTCAACAAAGGAGCTTTTTAAACAAAGTTCTTAACAATTGCAGCAGCCAAGATATATAAATGTTAAAAATGACAGGGCTAAGAGCCCAACTAAAGCAAACTCTGTTCTCCATGATGGTGACGTAAAACGTTAACTTTTTCCTAAGAAGAACTTTAGTAGATGTTATACAAAAATACATGTAGTAAGTAATAAGTGAAGCTGGTGATGATGTTTGTAGAGTTGTTTAATCATCCGCTGATCATTTAAATGATTAAATCATTTGTTGTTCTTCAGGTTATTTCATTATAAAGCTGTGACTAAAGTTTTGTATGTTCTGTTCTTGTTTTCTCCCTTCAGTATTTCTTCATTTATTCATTGTTAATCCTCAATTATCATTTAATTAGTCAGTTAATTAATGAATTTACTTCAGCTTTGCTACATGTTTCTTGAACACTCAGTAGTGTGGACACTTCAATAAAAACTGAAGTATATGCTCTGGGGTTTAAAGGGTTAAATGTGTGAGAGGTAAAAACACAGTGTAAAATGTATTTTAACAGTAATATACTGTTAATTTAAACTACGGAAGTAGACTGTAAAAAAAACAGTAGATTGCTGGCAACCACAGCTGCCAGTAGTTTACTGTTAAATAAAGGAAAAAAACAGTATTTTACTGTAAAACCTGAAGCTAATTTCTTCTGTGTGTCACCGTTGTGGAGGAGAGAAGAGCCAGTGTATGAGTTAAAGATGAACAGTGAACTGCTGATGTTGTTCTGCATGTTTCTCTATTTAAAGATAGCGGCTGTTTAGTTGCTGATGCAGTCAGAATCTCTCTGGTAGTTCCAGATTTACATGTATGTGTGCTGTTGTGAAAAATAAGACATTAGAGTTAAACCGAACTTTTCTAATTAACTAAAATAAGTTATCATTATAAGTATACTTCTAAGCATGTATAGCACAATACTTCATAAACTCATTCAGCAGTTGACCAATTTGAGGCAGTTGCTTTCAGTGAGCAAAATGAGTTCCCTTGAGTATTGTGTAAATCAATGTAGTCCATGTATTTTTACAGCAACATACTGTAAAATAACAGTACATTGCTGGCAACTGCAGCTGCCAGTATTTTACTGTTTTTAACGGGACAATTTTTAACAGTGTAGGACAGACTGCTTTGCATAGTTTTAGACAGGCTCCATGACAATCATTATTATTTAAGTTTTATTTAATAAAAAGTGTGTGCATATTATAACATATATTTTGCTGGTTTTTGAATTTTTCTAATTATAAAATTTTTAGAAAAAAAATTGGTACAACCTTAATGTTGAGCCCTGAAATAATAACCAATTACAATGCAACACCATGAAACCACTACCGCTCATACTCATTTAGCAAAGTCATACACAACACATCTAAATCAAGTAATTTTGCAAATATATTTTCCCAAAAACAAAAGTGAAAATGGCGAGTGGCTAGTAAAGTTGAAAAACTACTAGCCATATAGGCTGGTGATCAAAAAAGTTAATGTAGAGCCATTAAAAACATTAAAATCATATTGACCTCACACTTTTAAAGTACTAACCGTGATACATTTTTGATTCGTTAAGCTCAATTCTTAAATGAACAAAGTTCAAAAAGAAATTACTCATTTGATAGAGACATTTTACTAAAAATGTAAATTAATAAAATAAAATGAGTCCTTGCTCTTACCATATAAAACTATGACTCATTAAAAATAGGAATGCACCGATACCATTTTTTATAAACGATTTGATTTCGATCCCAAAATTCTGAGTGTCGACCAATACACATCCGATCCCGATACTGTGCCGGTTTTTCTTTTAAGCATAATATAGTTTCTATGGTGATATAAACTCAAACAATATATCTTGCTTAGTAAAAATAAAAGACCTATAGGCAACTGTATATGACAGACGACACAATCTAACTGAAAACATGATGCTTGCTGTAAACCAGGCTACATTATTTGAGCATTCGTAATGACACTGATCTGTTGTGGTCCAGCTTATGTTTCTTTTTAATAGTAAGATTTTTCTTTGAACTCTGCAACAGCCAACCACTATTGACCCTAATCAAAACACAAACTGGTCTGTTAAATAAACTATTGATATAAATAAAATTACAGTCAAATATTCACAGTTTCAGAGTAACCTATATGAGGCTAAATAATTTTCTGTTAATGACAATCAATATTGTGCCTGTCAGTTTCACTTTTATTAATTTAATCAACAACTTTGACCACAATGAGCCAGGCTTACAAACTATCCTAAAAGTATTCCCCTAGGAAGAATAAATTCAGTCGGATAATTCTACAGAGCGGCACACGTCACATCAGCCGGTGTGTGAATGAAGTGCTTGATGCATTACTGAGACAGCGCACAGTCCTCCGCTATCTGCAGACACTTCCAATCCAAAACAGCAGTAAAAAGGGAAGAAATCAGTGCGTTAAGGATCTGTCCAATGTATTATTGAGCCTTTTCTAGTTTTAAATTTCAGGTAGGCCTACTTTGTGTGTGAAGAGCAGGTAATAACCCACTCAGTGTTGCGAATGCGATCTGCTGATCTAACAGCTACATGATTTAGAAACAGAAATGAACTCGTCATTTCAGGTTGAAATGAACCAATATAATATATATTATATTATAATAAATTAATATAATGTAATATAATAAATTTATATTTATTTAAATTAACAGGGACAAATAGTGTTGGAGAAAGTTTTTCATGTTGTCATGAACGTGACACGCAGTTTGAATTGTAAATAAACTGAGAATGATTGACAGGCACAGCGGAGGGAAGCGCGGAACTGAACATGAATTTAACCATGTGAATATTGATCTGTACTTCACATTAAACTATAGAATGGCTTCAAAACATTTGGGATACAGTAGGCCTACAAGACAACTTTCTACTGTCTTATAAAAGGCTACCTTTCTGGCTTTTGTTTGCTTATAAAATACACAGAATATAGAGCACCTGCAAGATGGGATTTGCAGTAAAAATATGCAGTATCGAACCAATATCCAATCCAAGTATCAGGATCGGTGCAGCCCTAATTAAAAAATGTAATATCCCCAAAAGATTACACATGTTAACAGTACAACCTCAAAGCTCCATCTGTACCTTAACATTGATTTTGATGGTGGCGATGTCTGCAGCCTGGTCTACATCCTGAACTGTGGCGCTGTAAGTCTCACCATTGGTCAGTTTGACACGAACACCACGCTTGTTGACCACATGGGCATTTGTCACTATCAGGCCATCACTACTTATTATAAAGCCAGAGCCATTCGAGATGGGTCCCTCACGGAGAGAAATGTTGTACTTTGATAGTCATTGGCTGCTAATATGATTTCGCTATTTAGAGTTTGCAAATAATTCATTTATGAAATTATATTATTAAGGGGAAAGTCTGAATCTGCGAATATAAAACCAACTTTACTTCTATAAAATATGCTGATAATACAACAGTAAATACTGTACATCTATTTGTTTCTCAATATAGTATCGTTACTTTTAATACAAAATGTGTCACATGTTTAGTTGCTACCTAAATTAAAGATTTGTTTCCATTTTTATCAAACCATTTGGTAAGTTTTTTAAATCTTTGTTTATAATATTTTTGAGCAGATTGGGGTCTGTCATGGGTCAGACATTTTGTAATACAATATTTAGTATTGGGATACAGGCATTTGTCTATGTATTAAATGTCTTTTTCCCCATTTCATGTTGCCTAAATATTGTTTTGTATAAATAAATCCAGAGGATGAAACAAAATGCACAGCAACAACCAGAGTGAGCCAGAAGAAAGCAGCAGAAGTTATGACGAGAATGACAACCATGAACAACAGAGTGTTTTCCTTCTTTCACCAGCTAACTGAGAACTTGGATATTAGGTGAGACACTCTCAATAGTTGTGTCAGCATTCAGTCTGTTTTAGTTTATTAAGAATACCTAAAACAAATTGTCTATTCTGTCCTGCAGTGAATCACCCCATCACAAATGCTACAATGTTTTCGTAAAACCTTGTTGGGGAAAAAATAAACAGGACATTCTGGTTAGTTATCTTTTAAACATGGTAGTGAGCTGGTTATGAGCAGGAGCCAGTTGCTCAGTACCAGCTGAAAACTAGCCCAACCCAGCTGCCATGCTTCAAAATAACTAACCAGTATATGATTTATTTTTTTAAACAAGCTTCCTCTATGCTTATGTTAGTCTGTTTTCCTTATCCAGAGGTCTCCATAATCCTGGACTGGGCTAAATCCTGACCAGATGCTGTGGTGGTCATGGAGGAGTGGAGAGTGAGAGACTGATTCCTGAAAGACACACGTGATCGATGAGTTTCCGCATTGATCCAGTGGGCCAGCCTGACCACCTGCCGTTAACCTTTCAAGCCTCCGGTGCCTAGACTGCGGCTTTGCATAAGTTTGGCTAGAGGAGAACTGCTCGGGGCCAACTGAGCCTGGTTTCTCTCGAGCTTTTATTCTACACTTTTGTCAGTTGGTGAAGTTTGTTCCATGCCACTGTCACCACTGGCTCGCTCGGCTTTGATTGGTGGATCGGTGGATTTGCTCTTCAGTGTTTGGACTTTCAGCAGTGACATTTACAACTTCAACTCTGAAAACTGGACTGAAGCAGCTTCAATTTACAAGAACTTCTATGTTAAGCTGCTTTGACATCATTGATCTACATTGAAAAAGTGCAATAGAAATAAAGATGAATTGCATTTGAACATGTGAATTCAGACATTGTTGAGCATTTGACACCAGAATTTGTAATATTTTAAAGTTGGGTTGTTTCTGATTCGGCTAATGGTTACAAATATTTATTTTTCCAACAATCTGCAATTCAGACGTTTAAATTATTATTGTACGTATTATTGTATGTTGTGCTTTGTGTGATTTATTAATTTTTAATCTGTTGATTTTAATGCTTAATGTAATTTTCATACATTTTCCTTAAATGCTTTAAGCATCATCAATGTTTTAAAGAATGGAATATTTTATAATTGTGTCTGGTTTAATGTCAGTAGTACTAAGTACAATTGTTTTTATTCTCTCTCAACAATATGCAGGTCAGACACTTAAATTAGTTTTGTACATGTATGTTCATGTGCTTTGTCGTTTTCAATGTTTTTTTCTTAAAATAAGATCATTTGAATGTTTGAAATGTAGTGTTTTTACACTGTTTTCTTAAATGTTTTAAGCATCTCCAATGTTTTAAATAAAGAGTGTTTATTTTGTTAATATTTTGTAATCGTGTCTTTTTTATGTCAATAGTACTAAAATAATATTCATAAAATTACGTTATAAAATATATAGGACAAAATTAAAAGGTTTAGAGTAGGTAACTGTTTACTTAGCTTTTACAGTAATTAACCATTTTTAGACACTATGGTAACATACTGTAAACTGATTTACGGTTGTATACTGTAAATCTCAAATACAGTAACTTATTCGCAACAGTGTTGCCAGTAAGTTAGTGTAAAAACCCTTTGAAATGTCTAAAACCTGGTTTATACTTCTGCATCAAGTGACCGGCGTAACCAACGGCGCATGCAACACGCGTAGCTGTGCATTTATACCTCTGCGCGCTGTCTCTGTTGTTAATGTGTTAATGTGTTAATGTGTCTCTGTGTCGAGTTTCTTCGCCTGTGTTTTGTTCTTTCTGAACGCTTCCGGGATGTACAAGTGGCTCAAACTCGCTCATTTTGAGGCAGGAACCGGCGGACGTGCAACAACTTTAACTATGAGGTAAACACAAAACAAAACTTTCCATCAGGAGCTCCTTCGCGGGACTCCACACTTGTAAACAATCGCTCCATTGGGCTTGCGCCGCTCTCAGTCCCGCCCAGACTCGTCAGCACTACCAAGCTGACCAATCAAAGAGCTTGCGCTACGTGTCGTTGCGACGTGTAGTTACATTTTTTGAGAAGTGCACGTCAGCAACGCCGATGGCCACGGCGTAGGGCTATGCGTCAGCGCCGTAGCATACGCGTGCGCTTGACGCAGAAGTATAAATCAGCCTTAACAGTGTACAAGACAACTTTCTACTGTCTTATAAAAGGCTACCTTTCTGGCTTTTGTTTATAAATTACACAGAATATAGAGCACGAGCAAAATGGGATTTGGATGGGTACCAGCTGGCTGATAACCGATCCAGCAAAAATATGCAGTATTGAACCGATATCCAATCCAAGTATTAAGATCGATGCATCCCTAATTAAAAAATTAAATGACCCAAAAAGATTACATATGTTAACAGTACAACCTCAAAGCTCCATCTGTACCTTAACATTGATTTTGATGGTGGCGATGTCTGCAGCCTGGTCTACATCCTGAACTGTGGCGTTGTAAGTCTCACCATTGGTCAGTTTGACACGAACACCATGCTTGTTGACCACATGGGCATTTGTCACTATCAGGCCATCCCTAAAGCCAGAGCCATTCGAGATGGGAACCTCACGGCCAGAAAAGGGGTGTCTGAAAAGAAAGAGTGTAAAATTAGTCACAATTCCCAAACACAACTGAAACTAAAACCATCTGGTCATCTTAAAATAGAAACAAGTGATCCAAAAAGTCTCTATAGAGAAAATCAACATAAAACACCCTGCTGAAAAAAACAATCCTGTTGTGCGCGCGCATGTAAAGGTAACTGGGTGAACAAGTCAAACAAAGTATATACACAAGAGAACATAAAAATATACAACAATTCAAAAAAATGAAGCAAGAATAATAAAGATTTAAATAAAACATATAATAGATAGATAGTACAATAATAATAATGATAGTAATAATGTCAGTGAAAATGACAACAGCATTATTAATAACAACAACAACTACAACTACCACTTATGATTACTTAACATTCAGAAATTAAACTGAATTAACAAAAAATATTGTAAATATATGTGTAGTGTTAAAACATTGTTGGGTTTTACAACCCTGCGAAATGTGAGAATGTTTTAACAATAGAAATGATAAAAAAGTAAAGAATTCGGTTAACTTGATTGTTTTTATAAATGTAAGTGAGTTGAACATAAAACAGTCAAGTTGCCCCCAATAAACTTAAGAATTGAGTTGCTTCAACACGTTAAATAAGTATTTTATAAATGTCTGATAACAATAATTTTGTTAATAATAATGACATTTGGGGAAAAGGGTTTGGTTCTATTTTTATAGTAATTAAATGTTTATAATTTAAAATGTTTATAATAATTAGATGTTTTGCCGCCTTGTTTTTGAGTTGTGCAATGCAAAAAGACCCTCTTATAGCAAGATTAGGGAAGCACTGAAATGAAGCTTGTTGATTGAAACGGAAAATTCTAGATGCATTTGGCTGAAAACTGACACTGAAAAGGCTTTTTAATAATTGGAAATTATTTTAATAAATAAAAAAATTATAGTTTTATATCAAATGATAAAGTAATTTGGCGACGCAGTAGGTAGTGCTGTCACCACACAGCAAGAAAGTTGCTGGTTCGAGCCTCGGCTGAGTCAGTTGGCATTTCTGTGTGGAGTTTGCATGTTCTCCCTGCGTTCGCGTGGGTTTTCTCCGAGTGCTATAGTTTCCCCCACAGTCCAAAGACATGCGGTACAGGTGAATTGGGTAGGCTAAATTGTCCGTAGTGTATGAGTGTGAATGAGTATGTATGTATGTTTCCCAGAGATGGGTTGCAGCTGGGAGGGCATCCGCTGCGTAAAAACATATGCTGGATAAGTTGGCGGTTCATTCCGCTGTGGTGACCCCAGATTAATAAAAGGACTGAGCCGAAAAGAAAATAAACGAATGAATGAATAAAGTATTTTTGTGAGGCTTTTAAATTAAACTCAATAACTTAAATTAACAGTGAAATTAATAGTAAAAATAAAAATGATTCCATCATTTACTCACCCTCTGCATATTTGAAATCGTTATGAGTTTCTTTCTTCTGTTAAACACAAAAGAAGACATTTTCAATAATGCTGAAAACCTCTAGCTATTGACTTCTATTGCAGGAAAAATAACTACTATGGAAGTCAATGTTCAGGTTTTCAGCATTATTAAAAATATCTTCTTTTGTGTTCAACAGAGTCAAAATAAACTCATCAGAAATGATGACAGAAGTTTCCTTTTTGGGTAAACCACACAACTACTTGCAAATATGCTCATGTTACATTCCCTCGAGTTAGACAGTTCAGTTTATTCTTCTTTTTTTTTAAAGAGCCTCTATTATGGGTTTTTGAGAATGACCTTCCATGTATTGTGTAACACAGCTCTAAGTGAAGTGAATTATTCAGCTAAGACTTAAATCTGCAAGTGCGCAGTGTTTAAAACTGTTGCTTCATTTATAAAAGAGTCAACTCACAGTGCTTCAAATGAATTGTCTTGATAACGAGTCTTTAGCCGTGCCGGCGTGACCAGGAAATGGAACTTAAGCCCCGCTCAGGGCCGGATTAACCAATGGGCCTTATAGGCACAGGCCCAGTGGCCCAAGCGCACTTGGGGCCCCTGCAAGGGGGGAGAAGAAAAAGACAATTACGGGGTGTTTTTTTAGGCTAACTGCAAATAGCGCACCTAGTTGGAATAAGCTATTCACGCTTTATGCCCATCGATGCTTGATTGACAGAGACAACATGAGTAAAGAGCAGGGCCAGACGGAATCTGCGGACGTTTTTTGCTATTTCTGTGGAGCATTTTGGTAAAAATCTGCGGATTTCTGTGCAATTATTTTGGGAGTATCCAGCGGAGTATCATAACTTACACCTTAATATATTAAATAAAAAGTAATAAATTACTGAATAAAAACTGAATAAATTCAGATTTAGACATTTACTCAAGTAAATAAACAGAATTAATGATAGGCTAAAAATCTGCAGAAATCTGCGGAATTCTGCGGAAAATCTGAGAAAAATCTGTGGAATTCTGTGCGCGCAGATTCCGTGTGGGCCTAGAAGAGCTATGCAGCATCACAGCCTGAGTGGCGTACCTCGTAATGTGCACAGCAACATCTTTTGACGCGATTGATTATCAACCCGGTTCGAATCCACCATCTGCTGAACTTTTGCTACTTTTTCTCTCCCCATTACATATCAGATTAGAAATATATTTATTTTTAACAGGAAGGAAACATTTTTAATAAATAATGCAAATGTGATATAAAGTCAAGTGCCTCGTGGGTATTTAATAATGTTTAGCCTTAATAAAGGTGCCTCCTTTTCTGTAAAAACTATATTGCTCAGACAACTGTATTTCATCTGAGCAAAATAATCACATATAACTATTATTATTATGTTTAAATTGTCTTTTTTTCTTTAACTTAACAGAATGCTGTAATTGGTCAAGCGCGGAAACATCAGTTTTGAAATAACCCGCACTAAACTGAGCGGACTGTAGTGTAACGTTAGTATTAATCATGGATCAAAAATGAGTGGACAAGTGGATTTAGCAAACACGAGAAAAAGAGGAGAGGAGGCATCTTTATTGAGGCATTTTCCATACACACCTTCTTCAAACAGACCCATGATCAGGAGAATGAGGGTATAGAAGAAGACGTTATGGTAACGTTAGATCAGTAAGCTAGCATTAACCAGGCGGAGGAGGCTAACGGCAGCGCAGCGCGGACTGGATTCACCGTGAGACAAACAGATAGAAAAAGGAGAGAGAGAGGGAGAGAGAAAGGCCCCGAAGAGGAGAGAGACCGGAGAGGAGAAGAGGTATAGTGTGTGTGATTTTCGGATACTTTTAGGTTTATAATCAAGTTGATCTATGCTGTTTGCCAACTCTTCATCACGAGAAGAGTAGAGAGAATACAGAGAGAGGAAGAGAGAGACAGTAAATCATTAATAAGTGTGTGTATTATTAAAGACTCAGATTCATAGAACTGGATTGGAGAGGCATTGTGTGATATAGCCTATGCCATGCAAACAATGTGCTCTATCAGTTTGTAAAAGCTCTACATTAAAAATACCCTTAAAAGTTATATATATATATATAGTACTGTTTCAGTGAACTTGTACAAGTAGACTAAAAAAACATTCATTTTATTAGTATTTTTATTCAATGCTTTGAAAAATAAGTTAAATCTTTGTAAATACATATGTACTATATATCATTTATTTAAATATGTGGGCAACAAATTATAGATTCATTTTATTTAAAAAATATTATATTATTATTATTATTTTTTAAATTCAACTATAGGGGTACGGCCAGGTAGGGGGCCTTACAAGATAATGTGCCCAGGGGCCCCTGAGTTCTTAATCCGGGCCTGGCCCCGCCTATTTGTTGCACGCGCAATCCCGGGAAAATTAAAAAAACCCAGCCCCGCCCACAAACACAGTAGCAAAGAAAAAGAAGAAGGACACTGTAGCAGACGCCAGTTGAATCATGTCGCAAAGACGCTGTGCTCTGAAGTGTGAGGGGAAAGTTAGTGTTATTTTCTCTACTCAAAGATGAAACAGTGAAGAGTCAGTGGTTGAGGTTTATTTTGGCAAAAATACCTCAACATTACAGCCCAGGCTTGTGCTGTGTTCCTGTCATTTTTCTGATGAGTGCTTTAGATCAGAAAAGTCTGTTGACGTATGGGACTTTGTCAGAGCTCGACAGGAACTTTACAGTACACAGTTTATGGATCAGTTTCTTCCTCTATTTCACAAGTGTAAGTATGTGCAATTAAAATGGTTGCCTCTTTGTTTTCTCTACAAATTATGTATTTAATTGTTTTTTGCTACTTATAACCGCTTGTAGTGCATCTGGTTAACTCTTTATATTCTCATATCACGTCTAATGCCATGATGAAAATGCAACGCGTGCCGCTTTGTTTATGGATTTAAATGCGTTTGCATATAAATGCACAATCTACTGGCACTTGTCGTTGCTATGGCCATCATCAGTTTCCGGGATAAATAACAAAACGGAAGGGTGGCGGGAGATGGGTCTGAAATTACAGGAGACTCCCGAAAAAAAAACGTGAGTGTTGGCAGGTATACTCACACATACACTCTGCACTCTGACTACTTCAATATTGTTGATAAGCCATGGTGGGCATTTCTCTCCGTCTCACGCTGAACGCTGTTGACCAATCACAACAGAGTACAATAGGACCAATCAGTGTAGATTAGCATCGCATTAGGGAGGGGTGTAAGAACAAATTAACTGTTAAATAATCATAAGCGAGTCGCTGGCATAATTTGATAAAAATAAATGCATATTTTAAGACAATGAAAGTGTACTTTGCCCTTGAATGCACATCAGCCTGTTGTTGGAGACCCCCCCCCCCCCCCAAAAACAAAACAAAATATGACCCTTTTTAATGTATAATAGGGGCTCTTTAAATCCATTCAGACAAACTCCGGGTCTGACAGAAGAACTTTTAGCTTAGCTTAGCATAGATCCTTGAATCAGATTAGACCATTAGCATCTCGCTCAAAAAATTCCTAAGAGTTTTTAAAGTAAAACTTGACTCTTGTGTAGTTAAAGTATGCACCAAGACTGATGGAAATGAATAGCTGCTATGTTCCAACTTGACATGGCTAGTAACTATACCTATACGCCTCTCGGGAAGTATACATGGGCATTCTGTTTGAATGGGTAAATCAAATTCTTCAAAACTGCTTGCCAAGATTACGATTACATTACATACTATGAATAACCAATAAAATTAAACAGTAACTGTCCTTTTTGTTTAATTTATAAATGTCTATATCACACAATATCTGCAAAAACTCACATCTAGTCCAAGCCCCTCCCCTGGAGAATTGTCATTCTATACTGATCGCTGATTGGCTAATGTACTAAAAGGTGGGGCTTCATTTGCCATAATGACTGCTTCACTTTTCCCATTCAAAAGTATACGAGTGACACGTCATGTGTATTCTATAATCTTTGCTATACTCTCATTCTGGAGTAATAATCAAAGATTTTGGACTATTTGTTAGACCCAGAGATCAGCTGAACGGATTAAAATGACCAAACTCAACAGTTTAACTCTGAGTAACTTGAAAAATGAGCCTATTTGCCAGAAAGTCTTACTTTAAATACGTCATAATTAATATAAAACAAAAAAAAAAGTATATTGTTTGCTTTCATAACTTAAATTACAGTCAATGTAACTGCATAGAGACTCAAAATGTGTGTGTGTGTGTGTGTGTGTGTGTGTGTGTTTTATAATCAGTGAGGGACCACTGACTTCTCAAAATATCACAAGAACGCAAGCATGTTTGGAGTAAATGACGACAGAATTTTCACTTCTGGCCTTTTAATGATTCCTCTCTCTACAGCATATCTCCAAATTAATCAAAAATCAACCCTGAAACCTGTTTCCTAAAAACATCAGAAAATTTACAAGTACAAAAAGAACATTTTTGTGATTTTTTTATTATTTTTATTATTTATTATTAAATATATTGCAGGGATAGTAGTACCTGTGTAATATTTTGAAATGAATTTCTTCTACCTGATTTGGGCGTAAAAATGTATTGTTGACCAAATATCATCGATAAATGGGAAAGAAAAATATTGTTTCCATTTCAAAATGGCTTTCGGGAAACATGTTCCACCAATGCGTAAAGCACTTTGAGAGTGCAGGAAACGTGCTATATAATGTAAGGAATTATTATTATTAATTACTATTTATTCATTTCTATTTGAAACACTTTCATGAGTCCATTTAGCCAATAAGACAAAAACATAGTTTTACTAAAGTAAGCTTACATTTATCCACACAAAATAAACCTGACTGTATTATTGTAGTAAAGCCGTGGTTAATTGTGTTAAATATGCCATTTCAGCCAGCAGAATGGCATTTCAAACTGTGGCCTAACAAAAATATAGAAAAGAAATATCGAGTTTCTGTAATATAAAACAAAATAATTCCTCTCACTGTATAGTTCCTAAAGTTATCTAGACAGAAACAAATGTATGTTAATATTAACAGAAACACTCAAATAGCAATTAATCTGACTGATGTTAACGTTAAAGGTTTGATCGAGCTTTTAAGTAAAACAATAGATTAAAGTTACAGTACCGTTAATATAAGATTAATATTTACGTTACATTAAGTTGCATCAATGTTAGCATTAGCATCAAATGCTAATTAGCGCTACTATAGCCTGTGACATACAGTAATAAACGTTAGATCTATTTACACTGACTTAAATATTCATTTGTTTAATTTTTAATTGTTTATTTTATTTAGGTTATTTTTTCTTTTTAATTCGCATTTTTCACTTAGTGAAGGCGGGGACTGTTGACTAAGTAGTAGCTCTAAATTAGTTGACTGCAATGCTGTGATGGTGTTAGCATGTAGCATGTTCACACATAAAATAAGTACAGTTCGCAATTAAAACCATTTCCTACCTTTTGTTGTAACTTAATAAAATCTACTGCAATTAATGTCAATAAAGATGTTTAATCCACAATAATTTGATCATTATTCCTACCTGTTAGCGTTCACATAGGTTCGGTCCTTATTTAGGCTAGAGTGGGTTATTTTTTGTGAATGAATCTGTGGATTTAAATAAATTGTGAGAGTCGATTCATCCTTGACCTATTCATAAACACAACAGTTGCTTTGTTGCTGAATAAATGTCATATTCAAGACAGTGTCCTACCACCACCTACTGGCGGTTTCAGGTAATACATGGATAACTTCATTTTGTTGCATATTTTTCTTTTTAATTTATTATTTGAAGCATTATTCATTTAAAAAAGAATTCACAACAATAACGAATTTATATAATCATGATATATAAAATATAATATAAATGATCATAATAATACTGTTAAAAATGATAAATAATTGATAACGAAAATATAAAATAACTGAAATGAGCTACTCAAAATAAATGAATCACACACACACACACACACACACACACACACACACACTCGCACGTATAAATATATATAAACATGGTAAAAATTGTAACAAAAAGCAAAACGCAGAAAAGTTGTGCATGACAGAAAAAAAAATACATAGGCCTAAGTGCAAAATTAATTAAATTAATAATTGGAAAAAATGTGTATAAGCAGGTGGCTGTGTGAGCACATTAAGGCGAATGAGCCAGTCAGTCTAGCGCGGGCCTGCATTAGAAGTTTGTTGTGTTTTAAAAAGTCTCTACGTCATACCAAATGGAACTGTGGAACTCTGACATCATCGGTGACAGTAAAAAGCTTTTGACGTAGCAGAAACTCTCATTAGCTTCTTTGGATGTCTAGTAGTTCAGTACTTTCTGCGATTCAACAGTACAGTGATAAAATGGCATTTTCAAAACTGATTAACCGTCTGAAGAAAGCGTTTGGTGTTAAGTGTGCGAACGAACAACCGTGTGAGCCACTCGAACCCACCGGCAGCACGACAGAGAATCACCGTCATCTGATGACCGATGACCCGGCCGTCGCTGCAGGAAAACAGGCAGGGAGACAGAAAAAGAGGAAACTCAAATTGTCTCCCATCTTCTTCGCCTGTTTTTCCAGAAGAAGAGCTACTGTTGTTGGTAAAATAGATTTATGAGCACTTTTAATTACTAAAGCATACTGTTAAACACACCAAACACATCACATAAGTGTTTAAAGATCAGAAATTAACATTACTGGAAGACATTTTAGAAAGAGTTTCTTAAAGCCACAGTTCACATAAACAAGACAATTCTGTCATAATTTACTCCTTAAACCTGTTTGAGGTGCTTTCAGCCATTGACTTCCACAGTATTTTGTGTTCCTACAATGAAGGTTAATGGCTGCTGATTTCAGGAATTTTCTTCAGAATTTGTAGTTTTGTGTAAAAAACAGAAAAAATAAGAATTATTTGTATTAGGATTTTTTATTTCAGTGAGCTTTGCCTTTAGATATATAGTTTACTTGTTTGCTAATTCAATGCAGAAAACCCATGAAGATCATCAATAAAAACACATTGAGTAATGTTTCTGCAAATGAACTGTTCAAATATCTTGTCAAAAAGAGTTGTAGAGTCATATTAATGATGTTCCTTCCTCTCATTAGATCAGCTATGTGTGCAGGAGATCCACGAACTTCACGCAGAGCCCATCAGTAGCTCTAAATTCTTCTGCACTGCTGTGAGCAACCTGGAGCTGGAAGTTCTCCAACCTCCAGCTCTTGATGCTCCAGCAGACGAAGATTTGGACTCTAAACCGGAAGTGAACAGCTTTGACTCTGCAGTGGTCATTGAGAACGACTCTGCAGAGCTTCACTTCCCAGCAGACAACAAATCCTCCCTCAGTGAGGACAGTCTGGAGCAAGAGCTTGATAGTCCTCCAAGTTCACCATCTGATGAGGACAATGAACTTCCAGTGAGCCAGCAGCTCATAACAGATGACATCTGTGACTCTGCCCTGGATGAAAACTCGAACCCTTTACCGGATCAGGTCTCACAAGAGGACTTTGCTGTGGAGTCTACAGCAGATGATGGGACCTGCTTGGACAATAGTAAGTTTATTGCTGGAGTTCAGAACATTTGTTTAGGCTCATCAAACTTTGTAAAATTATACAGTTGAAGTCAAAATTATTCACCCTCCTGTGATTTTTTTATTAATATTTTTTTTAAATATTTCCCAAATGATGCAGAGCAATAAAGTTTAAGTATTCAGAACTTTAAGCTGAACACTGGTATCTTGAAAATATCCAGTAAATATGATGTACTGTCATCACGACAAAGATAAAAGACATCAGTTATTAGAAATGAGTTATTAAAACTATCATGTTCTGAAATCTGACAATAATTCTGACTTCAACTGTTTGTGTTTTTATTTGGTTTATAATTTAATGACATTTTCTTCATTTTTAACAGATGACATCAGCTGCCGCTACAAACTCGGAAAGCAGCTTGGTGAAGGAGGTTTCGGCTCCGTGTATGAGGGGATTCGCATACAGGATGGTCTGCAGGTATTCATTTTTGTAGACTCAAATCCTCTGATGAAGTTCCCTGTTTAAAGAACATCATCAGAGCTTTCATTGTTTGGACATTTCTGCTGACGAATGAATCCTCTGTTCAGGATTTATGACTGAATGAAATGATCTCCGTGCACATGTTAATTGTTCGCTTGTTCCTTTAAACAGGTGGCAGTTAAATTTGTCCAGAAGACCCCAAATATGCAAGATGTCAGCTCTGTGAGTAGACTACACTTTCTGTTCGCTGTGTTCAGTTTATAAAGTCTTATATTTATTATAGACCACAGGCTGTGGTCAGAAACCCTTGTTTGAAAACCAACATTATTATTTTGTTTTCAGTCATGTGACCAGCCACTTCCTCTAGAGATCACCTTGGCAAACATGGCCAGCGGTGGCTCCAGGTGTCCGAATATTATTAAGCTCCTGGACTGGCAGGTCTTTGAAAACCATTATGTCATGGTGATGGAGCGGCCTAGTCCAAGCATGGACCTGGAGGCATTCCTTGAAGTCAGCGGAGGAGTCCTCAGTGAGAAAACAGCACATACCATCATGAGGCAAGCTGTTTATGCGGCCAATGTGTGCTGTTACCGCGGGGTGTTCCACCGGGACATTAAGCTTCAAAACCTGCTGGTGAACCCCGACACACTGGAAGTCAAGCTGATCGACTTCGGGTGTGGAGACTTCATGATGGAATCAGCCTACAGTCTCTTCTCTGGTAGGTGTTTTGAATAGTGTGGTCAAAAGTATCGACTTCGGTATCAATCGATTCTGACATTTAACAAGTCAATTTGAGCGCTGTTAAACACCACTGATTGGCCATTGGTGTTCACATGCTCAGCAAATATGACTGTGATGAGTGTCGGTATCGATTGGTAGTTGATACTTTTGACAACACTAGTTATGAATGTGCATAAGCATTATTAATATACGTATTGAAAGCTGGTTAATTAGCACAGCTGAAGCCCATCTGGTATATATATTCAACATGATGCTAAACTAAACGTCTCTCCTCCAGGCACAGAAGCGTACATCCCGCCAGAGTTTTATGAAAAAGGATGCTACCGGGCCAAACCAGCGACGGTCTATTCTCTTGGGGTTCTTCTGTTCACAATGCTCCATGGAGAATTCCCATCAGCGTATGACCTGTACTACCTCCAACATGACTGGTCCAAATTTACCCTCTCTCAAGGTGAGATGTTCATCAAAGAACAATTAAGTGAAACAGCTTAATAATAATAATAACAATAACCTCACCTCTCCATTTCTTCTTCACAGAATGCTGTGATATGATGAGGGCTTGTCTGCATGAGAATCCAGAGTGCAGAATTCCTCTAGAAGAGATGCCTTACCACGACTGGTCCATGCTGGAGTTCTGAGTCACATTAGCAGAATGTTTTGTATATTTGATTTTTGTACATGTCTGTAATAAAGATATATTTTATTGAACTCACTTGTGTTGTGGCTTATATTGTGATCTAGCCCCAGTGTTGTCAGATTGTGTGGATTTAAAATGGTTTTGTTTGGGGTGACAAAACTTTGGCATGAGGTTTGAACAGCATCCAGTCCTTTCCAACACACACTGCAGTTGACACTGGCGTCATTACGGCGCACTTTTAGAAATACACTTTTTCAGAATGCTGTACAGCACTGACCCAAAACCTAAACATATCAGTCACTGCGACATCATCAAATCATCCATAAATATTCCAATGGTTTATTGTGAAATCAGAGCTGTTCAGAAAAATGTATTAAAATACAAACGTCGTAACATGAGAATGTGAGACTCAATACAAAACATCAGCATTTTCACAATAAGAGCACCCAGTTTTATTAAGGTCGTTGAGTGTTTGTTGCCATCATGGCAATCCTAAACAAAATATTCAGTGATATTCCTTCAAATCAATACTGATAGTGTAGTTTGCGCAGACACACTGAGGTTTATCCAGTGTACAGAAGTCTGAATCATCCACATTATTTCATACGCTTCCAGAAACACGTTTACTACACGAATGTCCAGCGTTTGCTAAAACTGTTCAACTCTTTAGATGATTCCTTTCTTACAACATCTCCAACTATGACAGCTTCTCATTACTCACCATTTCTTAATCTTACTAAATACTTGACTTGATGTCACTCTGTGGACTCTGGGGTCATGTGCAGCATGAGCAGGTCGGCCCCCCGGCGGACCACCACATTTAAGCTTTCGCTGGTCCTCACAGCATTATATATCTCCTCCGACGTGTTCACCTTTACCCCATTGATCTCAATAATAACATCTCCTGGCTTCATTCCGGCTCTGCAAAAAAGAAAACAGGAAATGACATCATCAATAGGATGCCTTAATCAACAGCTGATAACATCATGTTCAGAGAGCAGCACACCTGTTGGCTGGAGATCCTACAATCACACGGTGGATGAGAACTCCATGAGAAACATCAGGGAAGGACGGGTCTCGCATCCTTAGCTCTTTGATTATACTGAGGAGGGGAAAAAGAGAATTTAAAGATGATAAAAGACTCACTTCAGTGCAAAGTTTACTGTTTAAGGATTGATTGATAAATAGATAAGATAGATTGATAGATTCATAGATAGATTGATTGATTGATTGATAGTTTGATAGACAGATCAGCAAAACAATCAATATTACATTCGCTTCAACCAAAAACACTTCAATGTCTGCGGTTTAATTACTCTTGCTAATAACATAGTAAAAACATCTGAAAAGCATTATTCCCATAAAACATTTGTTTTTAAGTTGTTTTTTTCTGTCACTGCAACACAGAAAGGTCTTTGTCCCGCTCTTACATTTCAGGTAAATCTAGACAAGGTTGACTGTGATTGGCCACTTCTCATATCATTTAAATCATTGCTTCGGAATCACGGTAGATTGTGCGGGTATTTTGCATTAAATTGTTACAAAAATTCACAAACATTTTTATTTTTGGGGCGTGAAAATTGCATACAAATTTTCCTTGATAAATTAAGCACTTTTCAACAGAACAAGCCAATTTTCCAGGTATTCCAGCACTTGAATTTCTTAGAGCCAAATCTAGTGGTATATAACAAAAATCTGCAGATTCCATAATGTATGAATTTTGCTCTCCTGTAAAATTGTAATAAAAGTGTTTGGCACCTGGGGGTCAAAGTCAACATCATCACTCCAATGTAACGCCTTTTCGATTCCGATTCTCCAAACCAAGACTCTGAAAAAAAGACCCAATAACCATCTGTCAGTGAAAAAAAATGATGTCACAGACAAAAGCAAGCAGCTGTGAGGTCATTCTTACTCTGTTTGTCTGCAGATCGGTCAAGAAAGAGAGGAATAGCGAAGGAAATCCCTGCTGTCACTTTCATGGTATTAATGCCGATGACCTCACCATCCTGAAGAGTACAAACATGACACATCAGTTTATTACATAAGGCTAGAGTATGGCCAGTACAATACAATATTGATGAACATTTGAAAACAATTTACGTTCTTAATATGACAGTCATGAAGCTCTGTGTTGCTCTGAAGGTCCAGCAATCAGTAGTCAACTACTAAATGTGCACTAATAACTTTCTCCTTCACCTTATTGTACAAGGAGGGTACCACCATAGTTGTGAGATACGTTCTACTTGAGATTTCATACTGTGGTTCTAGCACGCTAATTAAATGCCTAAAACCGGAATTTTCTACCCCTGAAAAAGGTTGCATGTCTGTGGCTATAAATACTCCTACTCTAATACTCCTACTATTATGCCTACAATTGCCTTTGCTTGTGTTGAGTCACTTGGAATTTTTATTCCAAATGAAGACAGGAGAGTAGTTTGTGTTAAGTTCAATTCTAGGTGATGACAACCGTAAATGTGGATGCTGCACATAGAAAGGAAGTAGGACTTTTATGTTATGTTAAAAGGTCACTTCCGGTGTGAGCGGGAGTTTTTGTTGTTATTAGTGAACGGCCATGGTGGTTATGCAATAAAGGAGACGTGTTCTAAACTGTTGTTTTCATTTAGTAACAAATTGGTAGCAGAGGATGGTTAGAAATGACAAAGTCCCGCCAACCTTTGATGAAGGGAAGCCGTATGAAAGCTGAAAGAATGAAGTCGGAATGTGGACTAGAGTTACGGAGCTTAAAAAAAGTAAACAAGCGCTCGCCGTTGCTTTGGCGCTGTCAGGGAGAGCGAGAGAGACTGCGATGGAAATACCGGTTGATGATTTGAATGGGGACACTGATATGTCAACTTTACTAGCGAAACTTGATGATTTGTTTCTCAGAGAAGAAAAGGACCGGACTTATGATGCGTATACAAGCTTTGACCACATTGTGAAAGGCAGTAATGTTTCAATGACGAACTATATAATTGACTTTGAACAACGCGACTCGCGGATGCGCAAATATAAAATGGAACTTCCTGATGCAGTCTTAGCTTTTAAATTATTGGATACTGCTTGCTTGCATGTGAAAGATCGACAGTTGGCTTTAACAGCATTTGCAGATCTGACTTTTGCATCAATAAAGTCGGCACTTAAGAGAATTTTCACCGGAAATACGTCTGCATTAACGGTGGGAATTAACCAGGAAACTGCATATATAACAGAACAGAGACGACAGAGAGGCAAGTCATGGCCTCAGAATGAACAACAAAGGACACCATTACCTGGCACAAACCCACTGGATAGATATGGTCGCAGATCAAAATGTGCTGTGTGTCAAAGCACTTTTCATTGGGCCAAGGACTGCCCACACAAAGGTGAGCAAATCAAACTGACTGAAGATTGTGCAAGAAATGATGTAGAGGAATGCAACATCACTCTGTTTACAGAAGAGTTACACACTGAAGCAGAAATCCTCATGACTGAATGTTTTGGATCTGCAATAATAGACACTGCATGCACTCGGACTGTGTGTGTGGACAAGAATGAGTAAATCACTACATAACTGAGCTCAATCAAGAAGAGACTAATGACCTGAGAAAGACAGAAACATACAGCCATAGACCATTTAGGTTTGGAGATGGAAAAGTGGTCCGTTCCAACAGAAAGTTAAAAATTCCAGCAAAAATTGGACAGATCAAATGTAAGATTGAAACTGAAGTTGTTCCAGCCAACATACCATTGCTCTTAAGCAAAGCCTCTCTGAAAAGACAGAGATTGCATTTTAGACATGGAAAATGACAGAGCGGTAATGTTCAACCAGCCAGTAGAACTTAACTTTACAAGCTCTGGTCATTATTGTGTAAATATAATGGACAACGAAAGTAGCTCAAAAGACATGCATTCTAATGAGCAGATTTTGACAACCGCAGAAGACATTACGCAAAATGTAAAGGATGATGAGAGTGAAATTTTGATCATTTTAGATACAATGAGCTCAACAGCAAAACGTCACATCATGATGAAGCTTCACAAACAATTCGGTCATGCTTCTGTTGATAAACTGCAGCGACTACTTGACAGCTCAGGTAATAAAGATGCTGAATGTAACATCATCTTAAAAAAAAAAATTGTAAGTGAGTGTGAGATATGTAATAGATATGGTAAAAACCAAAGCTTGCTGTTGGCCTACCACTGGCAACACAATACAACGAAACTGTGGCTGTAGATCTACATGAACTTGAACCAGATGTGTTGTATCTCCAAATCATTGAGCAGTTTACTAGATTCAGTGCAGCCAGCATTCTAACCTCAAAGAGATCCTCTGAAATAGTCAAACATTTTCTCCATGACTGGATAAGCGTACACGGCCCACCCCAAAAAATATTTAGTGATAATGGGGGAGAATTCAATAATGATGAGGTGAAAGATATGGCAGAGAACTTCAATATAGAAGTAAAAACTACAGCTGCATATAGCCCGTGGAGCAATGGCCTCCAGGAGCGACACAACCAAACACTCACTGAAATCATAATGAAAGTGAAAGCAAGCATTGGTTGTGATTGGCACACTGCAATGGACTGGGCTCTTATGGCAAAGAATACAATGCAAAATGTCCATGGCCACAGTCCTCATCAACTCGTGTTTGGACAGAATCCTAACACTTACCATCTGTGCTAATTAATAACCTCCAGCTTTAGAGGGCACTACAAAGAGTCAATGGGTGGCAAAACACATCTCTGCTTTGCACGCATCAAGAAAGTCTTTTATTGAAGCAGAGTCATCAGAGAGGATTCGGAGAGCATTGCGGAAGCAAATACGCAAAACAGATGAGAAATGGAATGACAAAGTGTACTACAAAAGAGTAAATTGTCCAGAATGGAAAGGGCCAGGAACTGTCATCGGTCAGGATGGTGCAGTAGTGTTTGTGAGACATGGAGGGACTTGCATTAGAGTACATCATCTCAGACTGAGAAAAGTGTACAAAGAAGGTGAATATCAACATATAACAAAAACTAATGAAGACAATGTCACAGACAATGAACAAGAACAAGACTTTACTGAAAGTAACCAACAGCCAGCAGAAGAGACCGAAATCAATGTACAACAAGGAGTGGGACAAATGCAGGACAAAAGGAGGCAGTATGAAACAGAACACACAAGTGATAATGCAAAAACACAGAGTGATGCTAGTATGGAAACTATGGTCATGCTACAAAAAGGACAAACTGTAAACTACAGGGATAGAGAAAAGGGTGTTTTACACACAGCTGAAGTCCTGGGGCGTGCAGGTAAAGCTACAGGCAAATATAAAAATTGGTATAACCTGTTGCTTATTGAGCCCACTAGTGTGGCGGTACCACAGAATCTGCTGACATGTCAAAGGTTAAGAAACTACAAATTCAAAACACTGTTGCTAATGCTAACTCCACTAATGTATGTGAGGATGTGTTTGTAACTCGGCAAAACAGGATGAGATAAAAAGCTGGATAGATAACCACGTCTTTGAGGAAGTAAAGGACGAGGGACAGAAATGCATTTCCACTAGGTGGGTATGCACCTACAAAGAGACACCTAATGGGGTTTTACCCAAAGCTCGTCTTGTAGCACGAGGTTTTGAAGAACTAGAGATGTCAGAACTAAAAAAGGACTCTCCAACATGTTCTTCAAACTCTCTTCGGCTCCTTGTGGCAGTGATTTGTCAAAGACAGTGGAATCTAAATTCTACGGACATAAAAGCTGCATTTCTTCAAGGAATGGAACTGTCCCGGGACCTTTATATCAAACCCCCTCCCGAGGCAAACTGTAAAAAAAAACTATCGAAGCTAAAAAAGTGTGTGTATGGTCTGGCTGATGCTTCACTTTACTGGTATAAAAGAGTGAAGGAGATTGTCATGAAGTCAGGAGGAACAATGTCAAAAGTAGATCCAGCTGTGTTCTGCTGGCTGGATCAAGACTGCGCTTTGACTGGTGTACTCGCTTGTCATGTGGATGACTTCATATGGGGAGGCACACAAAGTTTCTCCACAACAGTAATACCTCACCTCAGATCCATGTTTCAAGTT
Source organism: Danio rerio (assembly GCF_049306965.1). Lineage (NCBI taxonomy): Eukaryota > Metazoa > Chordata > Actinopteri > Cypriniformes > Danionidae > Danio > Danio rerio. Next base: position 9,438,154 of record NC_133188.1, read on the forward strand.
GGGCGTGAGGAGAACAACAGCTTCTGTTATTTGGGAATAAACTTTGAAACTATTGCCAATAAAGTGCAGGTTCATCAGGAAAACTACATCCAAAACATACAGCCTAAACAACTGAATCCTGCACGATCAGTGGAACAGGACTCCTTACTTTATGAAGAGGAAAAGGATCAGCTAAGGTCAAAGGTCGGCCAAATTCTTTAGGCCGCAAGACAAAGCAGGCCTGATGTCATGTTTGATGCCAGCAGCCTAGCTTCAAACATTAAAAATGCCTCTGTACAAACTATTCATGAAGCAAACAGAATTGTGTGTAAACTTAAATCCAAAAAGGTAATGCTAAACTTCCAATACCTCGGAAAAGACTCTGAGCTCAAGATGGTTGTATTTAGTGATGCCTCTTTTGGAAATCACTCAGATGGGGGAAGTCAAGGAGAACATCTAATTGTTCTTATGGGGCAAAATGGAATGTTCTCTCCCCTTTCTTGGCAATCAAAAAGAGTAAAGAGAATTGTGCGAAGTACTCTTGCTGCTGAAACGCTAGCAATGTCAGATGGAATTGATAATGCAATATTTCTGATGACACTGCACTCTGAGCTGACTACTGGTGACACTGAAAATGCAATACCAATAATCTGCATTACAGACAATCACTCACTTACTGATGCACTGAAGTCCACCAAGTCAGTTGCTAAGAAAAGACTTAGGCCCCGTTTACACTAATGCGTTTTAGTTTGAAAACGCATAAGTTTTGCTACGGTTACGCCATCCGTCCACACTACGCCGGAGTTCTCGAGCGCCGAAAACGGAGCGTTTCGAAAACGCTGGAGAGGCCGTTTTCATTCTAAAACGCTGCTGCTCCGTCTCAGTGTGGATGGGGAAAGACTTGTCTCTTCTTCTCAGTTTGATATGGAAAACATACCGAGGACACGCGTCAATCTTCACAGGGAACAGTGCACTTTATAACTTCATTCACATCACCTTGGCTACGTTGTTTCACTTTCTCAACAATAAAATGTAAACTTGATTTAAGGAACTGCCTATTTTCATTTTAATATTAGCAACTTAGACAGCAGAAATGTTGAGGCGCCGTGCTGCATGAGCGTCATCTTCACTGTGTGGATATTTATAACAAAATGGAGCCGATAACAACTGCCTCCTTTCAATTTCAGTGAAAATACGAAACATACCCTCTCTTTTGCTGAATATCAGTTTTAATAATCGATAATGGCCATTATAAAAGTATAACATACAATAAGTTTATACATTATAGGAAATAAAGGCAAGCGATCAGTCAATATACAGAATGTAGGCTACGTGCTTACATTAATCATTAACTTATCTTTGCGCTCAGCCAAAACACGTTACCTGAGAACAAGTAATAGATTCCAATGACCAAAGTCAGGGAATATGTCTTTAGATAAAGACAACAAGATGAATGAAATATCACGTTTAATAAATATAGTGAGATTAGATCCAGCGGGAGATGCTTGATGAGAAGTCCGACTAACAGAGCTCTCATCTGGGTAGATGGGCTCCAGCGATTGCCAAAGTGTGTGTGTGTGGTCACGTGATGTGCGTTTTCAGCGTTTTGGTGTGGACGGAGAGCAGTTCAGAAACGCTGGGTAAACGCGAGTGTGGACGCGGATTGTTTTCATTCTAAAACGCCGTTTTAAAACTAAAACGCACTAGTGTAAACGGGGCCTTAGTCTGGAAATGAGCAGCATCAAAGAACTCATTCAAACACAAAGAATTAAACAAGTGCTCTGGTATGGTACAAAAGACCAGCTTGCAGACTGTCTTACCAAAAAAGGAGTACAGCACTGCAGTTACTTAAAGCACTTAGTGAAAGACAATGGAAGCTCTATTAAAAGAGCATCTCCCTGTTAGGAGTACTGAATTCTAAAAGTTAAAACTTATGTCATGTTATCTTATGTTTTGCTGTTATCTTATGTATTAATGTTTTTCAGGAAGTGCATGAGACATTTTTTTTAAAGAAGAGATTGAGTTTGTTAAGTTCAATTCTAGGTGATGACAACCGTAAATGTGGATGCTGCACATAGAAAGGAAGTAGGACTTTTATGTTATGTTAAAAGGTCACTTCCGGTGTGAGCGGGAGTTTTTGTTGTTGTTAGCGAACGGCCATGGTGGTCATGCAATAAAGGAGACGTGTTCTAAACTGTTGTTTTCATTTAGTAACAGTTTGTGTTTCACTTGTCGGTTTAACAGATAAAGCAATGATTTTGTGGACATCAGTAATCTAACTATTTGCCTTAATCTGATTAAAACAACAATATGATTAAGGTGTTTACATGAGTTGCTTTTAGAATATTCCTTTCATGATCCCGTTTTACATGTTAAAGCACATAATACGATTAACGTTATTGTGTCACCACGCTATCCACGTTTCCTCCGGAGTGTCATGTAATTTTGGGGAGTTTCATTCTTAATTTGTCGACTTTAACTGCAGTTTGGCACTTTCATTTTCATTCAAGAACATTTCATGCGTGCCCCCCATGACAAACGACATATTGGATCCGAGGAACTGCTAGAAGAGTGTAGTTTTAATGGCCTACTTCGCCATCTGAATAACAAGGAACACCGATTGCTTACTTACCAAATCCGTAGAGACAGGACAATCAACGCGAACTGGATTCGCGATTTTTTTTATAAGAAGACGAGTGGCAAATCTGGATTTCACCATTTATACATAAAAAATGCTCTCGGGTAAAAATGTTCCTTACAAACATTTTGGTTGCGTGTTAGAAGACCACTGTAGTCCACAAATGTGGGTCCTTTTTCATCGCGGGAAAATGAAACAAAACCTTTGTTGTGGCACGTTTATAAACAACTCTGACGACCCATGTCTCCAAACAATTCTTCACTTTTATTGTTAAATATGTGTCCTAAGAGTGTTTTTAGCAGCGTGGAACATATATATGATTATTGACATCTCAAAAATGTGTTTTGGTGTTTCGTGACCCTTTAAACCAAAAGGCAGAAGCAGTCAGTTGAGCAAATGTCAGCGACTCACCAGGTTTATGAGAGGCCCTCCTGAATTTCCAAACTGTAAAGCAGAATTGTGATTGAGTGATGGAATGCAATTCAGTAAATGATGACATACTTTTTTTTTTTGCATGCAACACCACCCAGTTTTCAATGCTCTTACATCTATGGTAGCGTCCGTCTGGATATAGTCCATGTTGGAGTTGGAGAGACCCAGTTCTTTACTGCCTCTCTGAGACGATGCCAGATGTGATGGTGTTTTTAAGAGAAAAGGGGCTCCCCATGGCAACCTCAAATTCACCTTGACGCACATCAGATGACTTGCCAAGACGCAACGTTGGTAGAGGATTCTGGGACAAGACAGAGAACACAATGACACTATGTCAGACTATATGGCCATGTACTAGAACTGTGGTAAAAGAAAACTGAGAAAAATCAATTGCAAAAATGGCGTTCCAAACATTAAAGCCTCCTCTGTTACTGTTGGTTTACCTAAAATTGTTGACAATAATTATTCTTTAGTTGCTGTAATATTACTGCGTTTAAAGATCTGAGGATACAAAACCAAATGTCACTAAGGTTATCACAATTTCTAGTTTATTTCCATATTTGTATGCGGCGGTTCCTCCTGAAATATTACAGCGTGTATGAAGCCTAAATACAGTATAATCAGATTAATGGGTTAACACCAGGGCTTGACATTAACACCCACCAACCGCAGGTAGACTTTAGCTGTGGCGAATTAGACAGCCACTCCCACTATCCACTTTGGCTGGTCGAAAATCTTTTTTAAATTGTATTTTTTTTAAAAGCAGGGTTCAACAATAAGGATGAACCTCTAGAAATGAGAAGCAGCCCGACTGACAAAAACAACTGTGTTCACGCAAGCAAAAGAAAGCAGATGAATACAGAATGTTATGTGATGCGCGCAATTTTTTAAAAGCGTGCACGATCCCATTTCCTTGCGTGAAGCAACCTTGACTGGAAACACAATGCTGCGATCGGTTCTGTTTGAAATAGACTTGACAAAAAGCGATACACATCCACCATTTTCAAGAGCTCGAGATAAAAAAAGAAGGTATTTTATGTATGCAGCAGCAGTTGCAGCTTTAGCTTTAAACAATCTTTGAACAGATTATTAATGGGCCTAATGTTAACTGTGTGCGTTTGATCATCCTTTCATTATTGCACACGGTATGTTTTTCACCTGCTTTCTTTTTGTTAATATGGTTTAATTATCATTCTTTAAAGTAATATTGATTTAATAGATTAACTTTTATGTATAGTTAACTGCTGATCTGAGACCTTGGTCTCGGAGCAAGGACAAACTACTTTTCATAGTTTTAGACAGGCTACATGACAATAATTGTTATTTAAGTTTTATTTAATAAAAAGTGTATGCATATTATAACATATATTTTGCTAGTTTTTGAAATTTTTAAATTATTTAACATTTTTGGCTAAGAAATATTTATTAATTTATTTATTTATCTATTTTCCAGTGTGGTCAGAGAAAAAATTGGTACAACCTTAATGTTGAGCCCTGAAATAATAACTAATTACAATGCAACACCATGAAACCACTACCGCTCATGCTCATTGAGCAAAGTCATACACAACACATCTAAATCAAGTAATTTTAAAAATATATTTTCCCAACAACAAAAGTGAAAATGGCGAGTGGCTAGTAAAGTTGAAAAACTACTAGCCATAGAGGCTGGTGATCAAAAAAGTTAATGTAGAGCCATTAAAAAAACATTAAAATCATATTGACCTCACACTTTTAATGTACTAACAGTGACACAATTTTGATTCTATAAGTTTAATTCTTAAGTGAACAAAGTTCAAAAAGAAATTACTCATTTGATAAAGACCTTTAACTAAAAAGGTAAATTAATGAAACAAAATAAGTCCTTGTTCTTACCATATTAAACTATGACTCAATAAAAATAGGGATGCACCGATACCATCTTTTTGGAACTGATTAGATTTCGATCCCAAAATTCTGAGTATCGACCAATACAGATCCGATCCTGATACTGTGCCATTTTTTTTAAGCATAATACAGTTTCTATGGTGATGTGGTCCAGCTTATATTTATTTTTAATAGTAAGATTTTTCTTTGAACTCTGCAACAGGCTACCACTATTGACCCTGATCAAAACACAAACTGGCCTGTTAAATAAACTATTGATATAAATAAAATTACAGTCAAATATTGACAGTTTTCAGAGCAGCCGGGATTAGGCTAAATTATCTTCTGTTAATGACAATCAATATTGTGCTTGTCAGTTTCACTTTTATTAATTTAATCAACAACTTTGTGTGTTGATTTATGTGTGAATGAAGTGCTTGATGCATCACTGAGACAGCGCGCAGTCCTCCATTATCTGCGGACACTTCCAATCCAAAACAGCAGTAAAAAGGGAAGAAATCAGTGCGTTAAGGATCTGTCCAATGTATTATTGAGCCTTTTCTAGTTTTAAATTTCAGGTAGGCCTAATTTGTGTGTGAAGAGCAGGTAATAACCCACTCAGTTCCAGTGTTGCGAATGTGATCTGCTGATCTAACAGCTACATGATTTAGAAACAGAAATGAACTCGTCGTTTCAGGTCGAAATGAACCAATATAATATATATTATATTATAATAAATTAATATAATATAATAAATTAATATAATGTAATATAATAAATTAATATTTATTTAAATTAACAGGAACAAATAGTGTTGGAGAAAGTTTTTCATGTTGTCATGAACGTGACACGCAGTTTGAATTGTAAATAAATGGAGAATGTTTGACAGGCGCAGCGGAGGGGAGCGCAGAACTGAACATGAATTTAAGCATGTGAATATTGATCTGTACTTCACATTAAACTATAGAATGGCTTCAAAACATTTGGGATACAGTAGGCCTACAAGACAACTTTCTACTGTCTTATAAAAGGCTAACTTTTTGGCTTTTATTTGCTTATAAATTACACAGAATATAGAGCACGTGCAAGATGGGATTTGGATCGGTACCAGCTGGCTGATACCCGATCCAGTAAAAATATGTAGTATTGAACCAATATCCAATCCAAGTATTAGGATCGATGCATCCCTAATTAAAAAATAAAATATCCCCAAAATATTAAATATGTTAACAGTACAACCTCAAAGCTCCATCTGTACCTTAACATTGATTTTGATGGTGGCGATGTCTGCAGCCTGGTCCACATCCTGGACTGTGGCGCTGTAAGTCTCACCATTGGTCAGTTTGACACGAACACCACGCTTGTTGGCGACCACATGGGCATTTGTCACTATCAAGCCATCACTACTTATTATAAAGCCTAAGCCATTCGAGATGGGAACCTCACGGCCAGAAATGTTGTACTTTGATAGTCATTGGCTGCTAATATTATTTTGCTATTTAGAGTTTGCAAATAATACTTTTATGAAATTATATTATTAAGAGGAAAGTCTGAATCTGCGAATATAAAACCAACTTTACTTCTATAAAATATGCTGATAATACAACAGTAAGTACTGTACATCTATTTGTTTCTCAATATAGTATCGTTACTTTTAATACAAAATGTGTCACATGTTTAGTTGCTAGCTAAATTAAAGATTTGTTTCCATTTTTATCAAACCATTTGGTAAGTTTTTTAAATCTTTGTTTATAATATTTTTGAGCAGATTGGGGTCTGTCATGGGTCAGACATTTTGTAATACAATATTTAGTATTGGGATACATGCATTTGTCTATGTATTAAATGTCTTTTTCCCCATTTCATGTTGCCTAAATATTGTTTTGTATAAATAAATCCAGAGGATGAAACAAAATGCACAGCAACAACCAGAGTGAGCCAGAAGAAAGCAGCAGAAGTTATGACGAGAATGACAACCATGAACAACAGAGTGTTTTCCTTCTTTCACCAGCTAACTGAGAACTTGGATTAGGTGAGACACTCTCAATAGTTGTATCAGCATTCAGTCTGTTTTAGTTTATTAGGAATGCCTAAAACAAACTGTCTATTCTGTCCTGCAGTGAATCACCCCATCACAAATGCTACAATGTTTTCGTAAAACCTTGTTGGGGAAAAAATAAACAGGACATTCTGGTTAGTTATCTTTTAAACATGGTAGTGAGCTGGTTATGAGCAGGAGCCAGTTGCTCAGTACCAGCTGAAAACTAGCCCAACCCAGCTGCCATGCTTCAAAATAACTAACCAGTATATGATTTATTTTTTTAAACAAGCTTCCTCTGTGCTTATGTTAGTCTGTTTTCCTTATCCAGAGGTCTCCATAATCCTGGACTGGGCTAAATCCTGACCAGATGCTGTGGTGGTCATGGAGGAGTGGAGAGTGAGAGACTGATTCCTGAAAGACACACGTGATCGATGAGTTTCCGCATTGATCCAGTGGGCCAGCCTGACCACCTGCCGTTGACCTTTCAAGTCTCTGGTGCCTAGACTGAGGCTTTGCACAAGTTTGGCTAGTGGAGAACTGGTCGGGGCCAACTAAGCCCGGTTTCTCTCCAGGGCTTTTATTCTACACTTTTGTCAGTTGGTGAAGTTTGTTCCATGCCACTGTCGCCACTGGCCCGCTCGGCTTCGATTGGTGGATCGGTGGATTTGCTCTTCAGTGTGTGGACTTTCAGCAGTGACATTTACAACTTCAACTCTGAAAACTGGACTGAAGCAGCTTCAATTTACAAGAACTTCTATGTTAAGCTGCTTTGACATCATTGATCTACATTGTAAAAGTGCAATAGAAATAAAGATGAATTGCATTTGAACATGTGAATTCAGACATTGTTGAGCATTTGACACCAGAATTTGTAATATTTTAAAGTTGGGTTGTTTCTGAGTCGGCTAATGGTTACAAATATTTATTTTTCCAACAATACGCAATTCAGACGTTTAAATTATTATTGTACGTATTATTGTATGTTGTGCTTTGTGTGATTTATTAATTTTTAATCTGTTGATTTTAATGCTTAATGTAATTTTCCCACATTTTCCTTAAATGCTTTAAGCATCATCAATGTTTTAAAGAATGGAATATTTTATAATTGTGTCTGGTTTAATGTCAGTAGTACTAAGTACAATTGTTTTTTTTATCTCTCAACAATATGCAGGTCAGACACTTAAATTAGTTTTGTACATGTATGTTCATGTGCTTTGTCGTTTTCAATGTTTTTTTCTTAAAATAAGATCATTTGAATGTTTGAAATGTAGTGTTTTTACACTGTTTTCTTAAATGTTTTAAGCATCTCCAATGTTTTAAATAAAGAGTGTTTATTTTGTTAATATTTTGTAATCGTGTCTTTTTTATGTCAATAGTACTAAAATAATATTCATAAAATTACGTTATAAAATATATAGGACAAAATTAAAAGGTTTAGAGTAGGTAACTGTTTACTTAGCTTTTACAGTAATTAACCATTTTTAGACACTATGGTAACATACTGTAAACTGATTTACGGTTGTATACTGTAAATCTCAAATACAGTAACTTATTGGCAACAGTGTTGCCAGTAAGTTAGTGTAAAAACCCTTTGAAATGTCTAAAACCTGGTTTATACTTCTGCATCAAGTGACCGGCGTAACCAACGGCGCATGCAACACGCGTAGCTGTGCATTTATACCTCTGCGCGCTGTCTCTGTTGTTAATGTGTTAATGTGTTAATGTGTCTCTGTGTCGAGTTTCTTTTTGTTCTTTCTGAACGCTTCCGGGATGTACAAGTGGCTCAAACTCGCTCATTTTGAGGTAGGAACCGGCGGACGTGCAACAACTTTAACTATGAGGTAAACACAAAACAAAACTTTCCATCAGGAGCTCCTTCGCGGGACTCCACACTTGTAAACAATCGCTCCATTGGGCTCGCGCCACTCTCAGTCCCGCCCAGACTCGTCAGCGCTACCAAGCCGACCAATCACAGAGCTTGCGCTACGTGTCGTTGCGACGTGTAGTTACATTTTTTGAGAAGTGCACGTCAGCGACGCCGATGGCCACGGCGTAGGGCTATGCGTCAGCGCCGTAGCATATGCGTGTGCTTGACGCAGAAGTATAAATCAGCCTTAACAGTGTACAAGACAACTTTCTACTGTCTTATAAAAGGCTACCTTTCTGGCTTTTGTTTGCTTATAAATTACACAGAATATAGAGCACGAGCAAAATGGGATTTGGATTGGTACCAGCTGGCTGATAACCGATCCAGCAAAAATATGCAGTATTGAACCAATATCCGATCCAAGTATTAGGATCGATGCATCCCTAATTAAAAAATTAAATGACCCAAAAAGATTACATATGTTAACAGTACAACCTCAAAGCTCCATCTGTACCTTAACATTGATTTTGATGGTGGTGATGTCTGCAGCCTGGTCTACATCCTGAACTGTGGCGTTGTAAGTCTCACCATTGGTCAGTTTGACACAAACACCACGCTTGTTGACCACATGGGCATTTGTCACTATCAGGCCATCACTACTTACTATAAAGCCAGAGCCATTCGAGATGGGAACCTCACGGCCAGAAAAGGGGTGTCTGAAAAGAAAGAGTGTAATATTAGTCACAATTCCCAAACACAACTGAAACTAAAACCATCTGGTCATCTTAAAATAGAAACAAGTGATCCAAAAAGTCTCTATAGAGAAAATCAACATAAAACACCCTGCTGAAAAAAACAATCCTGTTGAGCGCGCATGTAAAGGTAACTGGGTGAACAAGTCAAACAAAGCATATACACAAGAGAACATAAAAATATACAACAATTCAAAAAAATAAAGCAAGAATAATAAAGATTTAAATAAAACATATAATAGATAGATAGTACAATAATAATAATGATAGTAATAATGTCAGTGAAAATGACAACAGCATTATTAATAACAACAACAACAACTACAACTACCACTTATGATTACTTAACATTCAGAAATTAAACCGAATTAACAAAAAATATTGTAAATATATGTGTAGTGTTAAAACATTGTTGGGTTTTACAACCCTGCGAAAGTGAGAATGTTTTAACAATAGAAATGATAAAAAAGTAAAGAATTAGGTTAACTTGATTGTTTTTATAAATGAAGTAAGTTGAACATAAAACAGTAAAGTTGCCCCCAATAAACTTAAGAATTGAGTTGCTTCAACACGTTAAATAAGTATTTTATAAATGTCTGATAACAATAATTTTGTTAATAATAATGACATTTGGGGAAAAGGGTTTGGTTCTATTTTTATAGTAATTAAATGTTTATAATTTAAAATGTTTATAATAATTAGATGTTTTGCCGCCTTGTTTTTGAGTTGTGCAATGCAAAAAGACCCTCTTATAGCAAGATTAGGGAAGCACCGAAATGAAGCTTGTTGATTGAAACGGAAAATTCTAGATGCATTTGGCTGAAAACTGACACTGAAAAGGCTTTTTAATAATTGGAAATTATTTTAATAAATAAAAAAATTATAGTTTTATATCAAATAATAAAGTAATTTGGCGACGCAGTAGGTAGTGCTGTCACCACACAGCAAGAAAGTCGCTGGTTCGAGCCTCGGCTGAGTCAGTTGGCATTTCTGTGTGGAGTTTGCATGTTCTGTGTGGAGTTTGCATGTCCGAGTGCTATGGTTTCCCCCACAGTCCAAAGACATGCGGTACAGGTAAATTGGGTAGGCTAAATTGTCCTTAGTGTATGAATGAGTATGTATGTATGTTTCCCAGAGATGGGTTGCAGCTGGGAGGGCATCCGCTGCGTAAAAACATATGCTGGATAAGTTGGCGGTTCATTCCGCTGTGGTGACCCCAGATTAATAAAGGGACTGAGCCGAAAAGAAAATAAACGAATGAATGAATAAAGTATTTTTGTGAGGCTTTTAAATTAAACTCTATAACTTAAATTAACAGTGAAATTAATAGTAAAAATAAAAATGATTCCATCATTTACTCACCCTCTGCATATTTGAAATCGTTATGAGTTTCTTTCTTCTGTTAAACACAAAAGAAGACATTTTCAATAATGCTGAAAACCTCTAGCTATTGACTTCTATTGCAGGAAAAATAACTACTATGGAAGTCAATGTTCAGGTTTTCAGCATTATTAAAAATATCTTCTTTTATGTTCAACAGAGTCAAAAAAAAACTGATCAGAAATGATGACAGAAGTTTCCTTTTTGGGTAAACCACACAACTACTTGCAAATATGCTCAGTTCAGTTTATTCTTCTTCTTTTTTTTTTTTAAAGAGCCTCTATTATGGGTTTTTGAGAATGACCTTCCATGTATTGTGTAACACAGCTCTAAGTGAAGTGAATTATTCAGCTAAGACTTAAATCTGCAAGTGCGCAGTGTTTAAAACTGTTGATTCATTTATAAAAGAGTCGACTCGCAGTGCTTCAAATGAATCGTCTTGATAACGAGTCTTTAGCCGTGCCGGCGTGACCAGGAAATGGAACTTAAGCCCCGCTCAGGGCCGGATTATTACCAATGGGCCTTATAGGCACAGGCCCAGTGGCCCGAGCGCACTTGGGGCCCCTGCGAGGGGGGAGAAGAAAAAGACGATTTCGGGGTTTTTTTTTAGGCTAACTGCAAATAGTGCACCTAGTTGGAATAAGCTATTCACGCTTTATGCCCATCGATGCTTGATTGACAGAGACAACATGAGTAAAGAGCAGGGCCAGACGGAATCTGCGGACGTTTTTTACTATTTCTGCTAAGAATTTGGGTAAAAATCTGAGGATTTCTGCAGAATTATTTTGGGAGTTTCCAGCGGAGTATCATAACTTACACCTTAATATATTAAATAAAAAGTAATAAATTACTGAATAAAAACTGAATAAATTCAGATTTACACATTTACTCAAGTAAATAAACAGAATTAATGATAGGCTAAAGATCTGCGAAAAATCTGCAGAATTCTGTGCGCACAGATTCCGTGTGGGCCTAGTAAAGAGCTATGCAGCATCACAGCCTGAGTGGCGTACCTCGTAATGTGCACAGCAACATCTTTTGACGCGATTGATTATCAATCCGGTTCGAATCCACCATCTGCTGAACTTGTGCTACTTTTTTTCTCCCCATTACATATCAGATTAGAAATATATTTATTTTTAACAGGAAGGAAACATTTTTAATAAATAATGCAAATGTGGATCAGTTTCTTTCTCCATTTCACAAGTGTAAGTATGTGCAATTAAAATGGTTGCCTCTTTGTTTTCTCTACAAATTATGTATTTAATTGTTTTTTGCTACTTATAACCGCTTGTAGTGCATCTGGTTAACTCTTTATATTCTCATATCACGTCTAATGCCATGATGAAAATGCGACGTGTGCCGCTTTGTTTACGGATTTAAATGCGTTTGCATTTAAACGCACAATCCTCTGGCACTTGTCGTTGCTATGGCCATCATCAGTTTCCGGGATAAATAACAAAACGGGAGGGTGGTGGGAGATGGGTCTGAAATTACAGGAGACTCCCGGAAAAAACGTGAGTGTTGGCAGGTATACTCACACATACACTCTGCACTCTGACTACTTCAATATTGTTGATAAGCCATGGTGGGCATTTCTCTCTGTCTCACGCTGAACGCTGTTGACCAATCACAACAGAGTACAATAGGACCAATCAGTGTAGATTAGCATCACGTTAGGGAGGGGTGTAGGAACAAATTAACTGTTAAATAATCATAAGCGAGTCGCTGGCATAATTTGGTAAAAATAAATGCATATTCTACAACAATGAAAGTGTTCTTTGACCTTGAATGCACATCAGCCTGTTGTTGGAGACCCCCCAAAAAACAAAATATGACCCTTTTTAATGTATAATAGGGGCTCTTTAAATCCATTCAGACAAACTCCGGGTCTGACAAAAGAACTTTTAGCTTAGCTTAGCATAGATCCTTGAATCAGATTAGACCATTAGCATCTCGCTCAAAAAATTCCAAAGAGTTTTTAAAGTAAAACTTGACTCTTGTGTAGTTAAAGTATGCACCAAGACTAATGGAAATGAATAGCTGCTGTGTTCCAGCTTGACATGGCTAGTAACTATACCTATACGCCTCTCGGGAAGTATACATGGGCATTCTGTTTGAATGAGTAAATCAAATTCTTCAAAAATGCTTGCCAAGATTACGATTACATTACATACTATGAATAACCAATAAAATTAAACAGTAACTGTCCCTTTAGTTTCATTTATAAATGTCCATATCACACAATATCTGCAAAAACTCACATCTAGTCCAAGCCCCTCCCCTGGAGAATTGTCATTCTATACTGATCGCTGATTGGCTCATGTACTAAAAGGTGGGCTTTATTTGCCATATATCAATCACTGATTGGCTCCTGTACTAGAAGGTGGGGCTTCATTTGCCATAATGACTGCTTCACTTTTCCCATTCAAAAGTATACGAGTGACACGTCATGTGTATTCTATAATCTTTGCTATACTCTCATTCTGGAGTAATAATCAAGGATTTTGGACTATTTGTTAGACCTAGAGATCAGCTGAACGGATTAAAATGATCAAACTCAACAGTTTAACTCTGAGTGACTTGAAAAATGAGCCTATTTGCCAGAAAGTCTTACTTTAAATACGTCATAATTAATATAAAACAAAAGAAAGTATATTGTTTCCTTTCATAACTTAAATTACAGTCAATGTAACTGCATAGAGATTCAAAATGTGTTTGTGTGTGTGTGTGTGTGTGTGTTTTATAATCAGTGAGGGACCACTGACTTCTCAAAATATCACAAGAACGCAAGCATGTTTGAAGTAAATGACAACATAATTTTCACTTCTGGCCTTTTAATGATTCCTCTCTCTACAGCATATCTCCAAATTAATCAAAAATCAACCCTGAAACCTGTTTCCAAAAATCATCAGAAAATTTACAAGTACAAAAAGAACATTTTTGTGAATTTTTTATTATTATTATTATTTATTATTAAATATATTGCAGGGATAGTAGTACCTGTGTAATATTTTGAAATAAATTTCTTCTACCTGATTTGGGCGTAAAAATGTATTGTTGACCAAATATCATCTATAAATGGGAAAGAAAAATATTGTTTCCATTTCAAAATGGCTTTCAGGAAACATGTTCCACCAATGCGTAAAGCACTTTGAGTGTGCAGGAAACGTGCTATATAAATGTAAGGAATTATTATTATTAATTATTATTTATTTATTTCTATGTGAAACACTTTCATGAGCCCATTTAGCCAATAAGACAAAAACATAGTTTTATTACAGTAAACTAACATTTATCCACACAAAATAAACCTGACTGTATTTTTGTAGTAAAGCCGTGGTTAATTGTGTTAAATATGCCATTTCAATGCCTGCAGAATGGCATTTCAAACTGTGGCCTAACAAAAATATAGAAAAGAAATATTGAGTTTCTGTAATATAAAACTAAATAATTCCTCTCCCTGTATAGTTCCTAAAGTTAACTAACGTTAGACAGAAACAAATGTATGTTAATATTAACAGAATCACTCAAATAGCAATTAATCTGACTGATGTTAACGTTAAAGGTTTGATCGAGCTTTTAAGTAAAACAATTATTAGTTTAACATTACAGTACCGTTAATATAACATTAATATTTACATTAAGTTGCATCAATGTTAGTATTAGCATCAAATGCTAATTAGCGCTACTAGCCTGTGAAATACAGTAATAAACGTTACATCTAATTACACTGACTTAAATATTTATTGGTTTAATTTGTAATTATTTATTTCATTTATGTTATTTTTTCTTTTTAATTCGCATTTTTCACTTAGTGAAGGCGGGGACTGTTGACTAACGTTAGTAGCTCTAAATTAGTTGACTGGAATGCTGTGACGGTGTTAGCATGTAGCATGTTCACACAATAAAATAAGTACAGTTCGCAATTAAAACCATTTCCTACCTTTTGTTGTAACTTAATAAAATCTACTGCAATTGATGTCAATAAAGATGTTTAATCCACAAGAATTTGATCATTATTCCTACCTGTTAGCGTTCACTTAGGTTCAGTCCTTATTTAGGCTAGAGTGGGTTATTTTTTGTGAATGAATCTGTGGATTTAAATAAATTGTGAGAGTCGATTCATCCTTGACCTATTCATAAACACAACAGTTGCTTTGTTGCTGAATAAATGTCTTATTCACTTAAGACAGTGTCCTACCACCACCTACTGGCGGTTGCAGGTAATACATGGATAACTTCATTTTGTTGCATATTTTTCTTTTTAATTTATTATTTGAAGCATTATTCATTTAAAAATAATTCACAAGAATAACGAAATTATATAATCATAATATATAAAATATAATATAAATTATAATAATAATACTGTTAAAAATGATAAATAATTGATAATAAAAATAAAAAATAACTGAAATGTGCTACTCAAAATAAATGAATCACACACACACACACACACACACACACACACACACACACACACACACACACAAACACACACACACACCATAAACATGGTAATAATTGTAATAAAAAGCAAAACGCAGAAAAAGTTGTGCATGACAGAAAAAAATACATAGGCCTAAGTGCAAAAATAAATTAATGAATAATTGGAAAAAATGTGTATAAGCAGGTGGCTGTGTGAGCACATTAAGGCGAATGAGCCAGTCAGTCTAGCGCGGGCCTGCATTAGAAGTTTGTTGTGTTTTAAAAAGTCTCTACGTAATACCAAATGGAACTGTGGAACTCTGACATCATCGGTGACAGTAAAAAGCTTTTTGACGTAGCAGAAACTCTCATTAGCTTCTTTGGATGTCTAGTAGTTCAGTACTTTCTGCGATTCAACAGTACAGTGATAAAATGGCATTTTCAAAACTGATTAACTGTCTGAAGAAAGCGTTTGGTGTTAAGTGTGCGAACGAACAACCGTGTGAGCCACTCGAACCCACCGGCAGCACGACAGAGAATCACCGTCATCTGATGACCGATGACCCGGCCGTCGCTGCAGGAAAACAGGCAGGGAGACAGAAAAAGAGGAAACTCAAATTGTCTCCCATCTTCTTCACCTGTTTCTCCAGAGAAAGAGCTACTGTTGTTGGTAAAATAGATTTATGAGCACTTTTAATTACTAAAGCATACTGTTAAACACACCAAACACATCACATAAGTGTTTAAAGATCAGAAATGAACATTACTGGAAGACATTTTAGAAAGAGTTTCTTAAAGCCACAGTTCACATAAACAAGACAATTCTGTCATAATTTACTCCTTAAACCTGTTTGAGGTGCTTTCAGCCATTGACTTCCACAGTATTTTGTGTTCCTACAATGAAGGTTAATGGCTGCTGATTTCAGGAATTTTCTTCAGAATTTGTAGTTTTGTGTAAAAAACAGAAAAAATAAGAATTATTTGTATTAGGATTTTTTATTTCTGTGAGCTTTGCCTTTAGATATATAGTTTACTTGTTTGCTAATTCAATGCAGAAAACCCATGAAGATCATCAATAAAAACACATTGAGTAATGTTTCTGCAAATGAACTGTTCAAATATCTTGTCAAAAAGAGTTGTAGAGTCATATTAATGATGTTCCTTCCTCTCTTTAGATCAGCTATGTGTGCAGGAGATCCACGAACTTCACGCAGAGCCCATCAGTAGCTCTAAATTCTTCTGCACTGCTGTGAGCAACCTGGAGCTGGAAGTTCTCCAACCTCCAGCTCTTGATGCTCCAGCAGACGAAGATTTGGACTTTAAACCTGAAGTGAACAGCTTTGACTCTGCAGTGGTCATTGAGAACGACTCTGCAGAGCTTCACTTCCCAGAAGACAACGAATCCTCCATCAGTGAGGACAGCCTGGAGCAAGAGCTTGATAGTCCTCCAAGTTCACCATCTGATGAGGACAATGAACTTCCAGTGAGCCAGCAGCTCATAACAGATGACATCTGTGACTCTGCCCTGGATGAAAACTCGAACCCTTTACCGGATCAGGTCTCACAAGAGGACTTTGCTGTGAAGTCTACAGCAGATGATGGGACCTGCTTGGACAATAGTAAGTTTATTGCTGGAGTTCAGAACATTTGTTTAGGCTCATCAAACTTTGTAAAATTATACAGTTGAAGTCAAAATTATTCACCCTCCTGTGATTTTTTATTAATATTTTTTTAATATTTCAAAAATGATGCAGAGCAATATAGTTTAAGTATTCAGAACTTTAAGCTGAACACTGGTATCTTGAAAATATCCAGTAAATATGATGTACTGTCATCACGACAAAGATAAAAGACATCAGTTATTAGAAATGAGTTATTAAAACTATCATGTTCTGAAATCTGACAATAATTCTGACTTCAACTGTTTGTGTTTTTATTTGGTTTATAATTTAATGACATTTTCTTTATTTTTAACAGATGACATCAGCTGCCGCTACAAACTCGGAAAGCAGCTTGGTGAAGGAGGTTTCGGCTCCGTGTATGAGGGGATTCGCATACAGGATGGTCTGCAGGTATTCATTTTTGTAGACTCAAATCCTCTGATGAAGTTCCCTGTTTAAAGAACATCATCAGAGCTTTCATTGTTTGGACATTTCTGCTGACGAATGAATCCTCTGTTCAGGATTTATGACTGAATGAAATGATCTCCGTGCACATGTTAATTGTTCGCTTGTTCCTTTAAACAGGTGGCAGTTAAATTTGTCCAGAAGACCCCAAATATGCAAGATGTCAGCTCTGTGAGTAGACTACACTTTCTGTTCGCTGTGTTCAGTTTATAAAGTCTTATATTTATTATAGACCACAGGCTGTGGTCAGAAACCCTTGTTTGAAAACCAACATTATTATTTTGTTTTCAGTCATGTGACCAGCCACTTCCTTTAGAGATCACCTTGGCAAACATGGCCAGCGGTGGCTCCAGGTGTGCGAACATTATTCAGCTTCTGGACTGGCAGGTCTTTAAAAACCATTATGTCATGGTGATGGAGCGGCCTAGTCCAAGCATGGACCTGGAGGCATTCCTTGAAGTCAGCGGTGGAGTCCTCAGTGAGAAAACAGCACATACCATCATGAGGCAAGCTGTTTATGCGGCCAGTGTGTGCTGTTACCGCGGGGTGTTCCACCGGGATATTAAGCTTCAAAACCTGCTGGTGAACCCCGACACACTGGAAGTCAAGCTGATCGACTTCGGGTGTGGAGACTTCATGATGGAATCAGCCTACAGTCTCTTCTCTGGTAGGTGTTTTGAATAGTGTGGTCAAAAGTATCGACTTCGGTACCAATCGATTCTGACATTTAACAAGTCAATTTGAGCGCTGTTAAACACCACTGATTGGCCATTGGTGTTCACATGCTCAGCAAATATGACTGTGATGAGTGTCGGTATCGATTGGTAGTTGATACTTTTGACAACACTAGTTATGAATGTACATAAGCATTATTAATATACGTATTGAAAGCTGGTTAATTAGCACAGCTGAAGCCCATCTGGTATATATATTCAACATGATGCTAAACTAAACGTCTCTCCTCCAGGCACAGAAGCGTACATCCCGCCAGAGTTTTATGAAAAAGGATGCTACCGGGCCAAACCAGCGACGGTCTATTCTCTTGGGGTTCTTCTGTTCACAATGCTCCATGGAGAATTCCCATCAGCGTATGACCTGTACTACCTTCAACATGACTGGTCCAAATTTACCCTCTCTCAAGGTGAGATGTTCATCAAAGAACAATTAAGTGAAACAGCTTAATAATAATAATAACAATAACCTCACCTCTCCATTTCTTCTTCACAGAATGCTGTGATATGATGACGGCTTGTCTGCATGAGAATCCAGAGTGCAGAATTCCTCTAGAAGAGATGCCTTACCACGACTGGTCCATGCTGGAGTTCTGAGTCACATTAGCAGAATGTTTTGTATATTTGATTTTTGTACATGTCTGTAATAAAGATATATTTTATTGAACTCACTTGTGTTGTGGCTTATATCGTGATCTAGCCCCAGTGTTGTCAGATTGTGTGGATTTAAACTGGTTTTGTTTGGGGTGACAAAAATTTGGCATGAGGTTTGAACAGCATCCAGTCCTTTCCAACACACACTGCAGTTGACACTGGCGTCATTACGGCGCACTTTTAGAAATACACTTTTTCAGAATGCTGTACAGCGCTGACCCAAAACCTAAACATATCAGTCACTGCGACATCATCAAATCATCCATAAATATTCCAATGGTTTATTGTGAAATCAGAGCTGTTCAGAAAAATGTATTAAAATACAAACGTCGTAACATGAGAATGTGAGACTCAATACAAAACATCAGCATTTTCACAATAAGAGCACCCAGTTTTATTAAGGTCTTTGAGTGTTTGTTGCCATCATGACAATCCTAAACAAAATATTCAGTGATATTCCTTCAAATCAATACTGATAGTGTAGTTTGCGCAGACACACTGAGGTTTATCCAGTGTACAGAAGTCTGAATCATCCACATTATTTCATACGCTTCCAGAAACACGTTTACTACACGAATGTCCAGCGTTTGCTAAAACTGTTCAACTCTTTAGATGATTCCTTTCTTACAACATCTCCAACTATGACAGCTTCTCATTACTCACCATTTCTTAATCTTACTAAATACTTGACTTGATGTCACTCTGTGGACTCTGGGGTCATGTGCAGCATGAGCAGGTCGGCCCCCCGGCGGACGACCACATTTAAGCTTTCGCTGGTCCTCACAGCATTATATATCTCCTCCGACGTGTTCACCTTTACCCCATTGATCTCAATAATAACATCTCCTGGCTTCATTCCGGCTCTGCAAAACAGAAAACAGGAAATGACATCATCAATAGGATGCCTTAATCAACAGCTGATAACATCATGTTCAGAGAGCAGCACACCTGTTGGCTGGAGATCCTACAATCACACGGTGGATGAGAACTCCATGAGAAACATCAGGGAAGGACAGGTCTCGCATCCTTAGCTCTTTGATTATACTGAGGAGGGGAAAAAGAGAATTTAAAGATGATAAAAGACTCACTTCAGTGCAATGTTTACAGTTTAAGGATTGATTGATAAATAGATAAGAAAGATAGATAGATTCATAGATAGATAGATTGATAGTTTGATAGATAGATCAACATAACAATCAATATTACATTCGCTTCAACCAAAAACACCTCAACAAAACATTCATACTACTTCAGTCGCATAGAGTGTGACAAAAAAAAATGCTGTTAATTTGCAATGCATTGAATTAAAGGTGCAGTAGGTGATTTCCTCAGAAACATTTTAGTTGTGCTGGTTGAAAGTCTCTTCACAGTCCAATAGTAATGATTAAAGTAAATGATCTTGGGGGGGGGGGGGGGGGGGGGGGCTCAGATTTTCATTATGGCCCTTTTTTAAGAAATAATAAAACTTATTTGAATGGTTTAATTGCTTAACTCATAAAGCTACATATATAAAAATGTGCACTAACAAAGGAAGCATGGTCGATTTTTCCTTCCATGACAATTAATCTTTTTCAATAGCACTGGCTAGAGCTGCACAATTAATCGAAAAAAGATCGCGATCTCGATTCGGCCCTCTAGACCAGGGGTGTCACACTCAATTACTGGAGGGCCGAAGCCCTGCACAGTTTAGTTCCCACCCTGCTCCAACACACTTACCTGTAGGTTTCAAACAAGTCTGAAGGACTCAATTAGTTTGATCAGGTGTGTTTAATTAGGGTTGGAACTAAACTGTGCAGAGCTGCGGCCATTTTGGAACTGAGTTTGACACCTGTGCTCTAGACGATGTTAATCCAGCATTTCTACGATTCTGTCAATCATATTTTCAAGTTCAGGAGAGAAGAAAAGGCGGCTGCACGAGTCTTTTTATTGTTTACATACATTGCTCTACGACATGGACACCTCCAAATGATGTTGAAAGAGTCACATACTGTATCTATAAGGTATAATTCACCCAAAAATGCCATTTTTGTCTTCATGTAATGTCATGCTATCAGCTGTAGGGCGGGCGCACGCTCTACTTAATGATAGACGCACGCGCGTCTTCTTTAGTGAACAGAACCTGCTGTGAGTAACAGGTAATAAAGTTGTAAATAATATTGAGTTTGTGGCACAGAGTAATCGTTTGAGAGCCGTGCACAAAGTATGAACAACACTTAGCAGTGAAAATGAAACCGAAAGCGTGCACATCATTTAAATAATCATATCGCATTTCAGAGTTATGACTGGGACAAGCATTTGATGTTTTTTCTTTCATAGCGAACACACAGTTGTGCATGAAAATAAATGTTTACAGTATCAGTATAACTACTCTAGCCTATATAATGTTGATTTTACCAGTGAATAAAATGATCTAATAATGTTCGCAATGACTGCAAGCAAATATCTCAAATATAATTCAACATCAGAATTATTATGAGTAGAATAAAATTATTTATAGAAACCAGTAGACCTACACATAATATTATTATTGTTGTTTTACCATATGTTTGAGAAAAAACAATAATAATTGCTCATA
The DNA here is from genome assembly GCF_049306965.1 of Danio rerio. Classification (NCBI taxonomy): domain Eukaryota; kingdom Metazoa; phylum Chordata; class Actinopteri; order Cypriniformes; family Danionidae; genus Danio; species Danio rerio. The sequence continues at coordinate 9,459,626 of NC_133188.1, forward strand.
TTACGCTTTATTTTACATCTACAGAATCGTGAGAGAATCATGATCTTTATTTTAAGCAAAAAAAATCACGATTCTCATTTTAGCCAGAATTGTGCAGCTGTAGCACTGGCAAAACTACCACATACTCTCTAAGGCCATAGAGACACTTTGTCCATTTTTTAAACAATATTTTTAAGCTTTGAAAGGTTTAATTAAAGTATATGATGAAATGATTTAAATTTAGCCTTTAATTTACAAATTTTACACCATTTTTCTTATTTGCTCATTCTTGTCTTTACAATATGCCAAATTTGTTTCTTAAATAGCTGTACAGCACATAGAAATTTAATTTTACGTTTGATCTTAAAATGAAATAATTTTACAAAAAAGACAAGTACACTGTCAGTAATAAAATAATAAAGCAAATGACTTTGTTTAACTCTAGGTATTTGAAATATGACAACACTGCATTTCTTAAAGCAGTGTTTGAAGAGCCTTATTGTTTATTATGATAAATGTAACAGCAGATTGCTTTGACCTGTAATGCCTGTACAATTCAGTGATGCTTCAAGACAGATCAGAATACAGCTATAATGTATAAATCCCACAAAAACCCCAAACAGAAACATTTCTAGCATAATTCTTTTGTCTTAAAGAAATATAAAAAGTTCCAACTTTGCTCAATCTAAGTTTCATTTGACGATACAGCCAAACAAAAAGTCTGTAATCTAAATACTAAATTTGGTCAAGGAGCAAAGATAAATAACTTCTACTTTAATATCGAAGAGATCGCGATTGTATACAGTCTGAGCACACACACGAGATGATGAGAGGACTTGCAGTTAATTTGAAAACGCCTATTTAAGAGCTCACATATCTGTTTTTATGATTAATGTACATGACTGCGCTCTCATGTTAAAATAAAGAGCTCGTTACGTTTGCAGAAATGATTGATTGCGCAATACCTGCATTCCCTCACCAACATTCAGAAGAGTGACAGACAAGTCAGAAGAAGAGAGCAGAGAGAAGAGAGCAAAATGTGTGTGTAGATCGTTGAAATGGCAGGAAGTGTCCGCGGTTTTATTACTCTTGCTAATAACATGGACATCTCTATAGTGAAAACATCCCAAAAGCATTATTCCAATAAAACACTTGTTTATAAGTTGTTTTTTTCTGTTTCTTTAACACAGTAAGGCCTTTTTCCCGCCCTTACGTTCAATGTAAATCTAGACAAGGTCGACTGTGATTGGCCACTTTTCATATTATTTAAATCACCGCTTCGGAATCACAGTAAATTGTGCCGGTATTTTTGCATTAAATAGTCGCATAAATTCACAAACATTTTTATTTTTCGGGCGTGAAAATTGCATACAAATTCTCCTTGATAAATTAAGCACTTTTCAACAGAACAAGCCAATTTTCCAGGTATTCCAGACTTGAATTTATAAGAGCCAAATCTAGTGGCACATAACAAAAATCTGTAGATTCCATAATGTATGAATTTTGCTCTTCTGTAAAATTGTAATAAAAGTGTTTGGCACCTGGGGGTCAAAGTCAACATCATCACTCCAATGTAACGCCTTTTCGATCCTGATTCTCCAAACCAAGACTCTGAAAAAAAGACCCAATAACCATCTGTCAGTGAAAAAAATGATGTCACAGACAAAAGCAAGCAGCTGTGAGGTCATTCTTACTCTGTTTGTCTGCAGATCGGTCTAGGAAGAGACGGACTCTGCCTGAGGGAATAGCGAAGGAAATACCTGCTGTCACTTTCATGGTATTAATGCCGATGACCTCACCATCCTGAAGAGTACAAACATGACACATCAGTTTATTACATAAGGCTAGAGTATGGCCAGTACAATACAATATTGATGAACATTTGAAAACAATTCACGTTCTTAATATGACAGTCATGAAGCTCTGTGTTGCTCTTAAGGTCCAGCAATCTGTAGTCAACTACTAAATGTGCACTAATAACTTTCTCCTTCAGATTATTGTACATGGATTTCGTAGCGTGGTTCTAGCACGCTAATTAAGGTCGTACTCACACTATGTACAGTTGCCTCGAACCGGGCCCATATGAAACGAATCCATATGAAACAGTCCCTTAAGAGTCATGTCTTGCTTTCAGTTTCAGGCTTAGGCGCGTTTTGCACTCACACTACAAGTGTACCGCGCCAAAGCCCAAGTGAACCACACTCAGGCTTACCTCTTCCAACCGGGCCAGGGCCGGCCAGGTAAACCGTGCCTGAGCCTGATTCAGCGCACTCACACTTCTCAAACGATCCGGGAAATGGGCCTGGGCACGGTTCGGATATAGTGTGAGTATGCCCTAAATACCTAAAATCAAAATTTTCTACCACTGAATAAGGTTGCATGTCTGTGGCTATAAATACTCCTACCACGCTTGTATTTGCCTTTGCTTGTGTTGAGTTACTTGGAATTTTTATTCCAAATGAAGACAGCAGAGTAGTTTGTGTTACACTTGTCGGTTTAACAGATAAAGCAATGATTTTGTGGACATCAGTAATCTAACTATTTGCCTTAATCTGATTAAAACAACAATATGATTAAGGTGTTTACATGAGTTGCTTTTTGAATGTTCATTTCATGATTCCGTTTTACATGTTAAAGCACATAATACGATTAACGTCATTGTGTCACCACGCTATCCCTGTTTCCTCCGTAATTTAGTCTCATAATAAGTCTCATGTAATTTCAGGGAGATTCATTCTTAGTTTGTCGACTTTATCTGCAGTTTGGCACTTTCATTTTCATTCAAGAACATTTCATGCGTGCCCCCCATGACAAACGACATATTTGATGCAAAGAACTGCTAGAAGAGTGTAGTTTTAAGGGAATTTTGCATCCCGCACGCCGTATGGGAGAAAAAAAAAAAACCTCCATAGAGAATAGTGTCAAGCAGCCGTGTGTGTAGAGATCATCCTGTTACAAAATGTGGCGAAAATCCTACAAGATGTTAATAGTTTAATTAAGGTGTTTACATGTTTACATTCAGAGAGCAGCATTTACAACAGATCTTTCAGTCCATAATATTGTAGTGATATTGAAAGAGTACAGCTGACAATACTAACTACCTTTGCCATCTGAATAAACAAACAAGGAACACCGATCGCTCACTTACCAAATCTGTAGAGACAAAACAATCAACGCGAACTGGAACTGCGTCTTTTTTTAAAAGAAGGTGATGGGCAAATCCGGATTTCACCATTTCCAGATGCGAAAAGCTCTCGGGTAAAAATGTTCCTTACAAATTTCCTTAAAACATTTTTGTTGCGTGTTAGAAGACCACTGTAGTCCACAAATGTGGCTCCTTTCTCATTGCGGGAAAATGAAAACAAAACCTTTGTTGTGGCACGTTTATAAACAACACTGACGACCCATGTCTCCGAACAAGTCTTCTTCTTCTTCCACTTGTTTTAATTATGGTTAGCAACACAACGTCGCGTCTCTCTGAATACTGTAACAGGTAGTTTTTTTTTTTATATTTAAGTTTTTATCGCAGAGAGATACAATTCACAACATCGATATACATATGCCACTTTTACATTTTTTTACAATTTAAATTCCCCAATCAGGGACCAAAAAGAAAACACAAATTTCTTCAGGACAGCAACAGAACATATCCCTCTGCCTTATTTTCTATTATTCTAATCAAAACTATTTACAGAAAAAAAAAAAAAAAAATATATATATATATATATATATATATATATATATATATTTATATATATACATATGCATACACAACACACATATATACATACACACCTATACATGCATACACATACATACGCATAGGGGCAATATAACCAGTAAAAATAAGTCTTAAAATTCTATAAAAGAAAAACATTTGGTTGAATGAATGAATAATGCAAAAAGCAAAGGGGACAGGGGGCACCCCTGTCTTGTGCCCCTCTCTAATGTGATGGTTTCTGAGAGATTACCATTTATTTTGATTCTTGCACTAGGACAAGAATAAATGTTTTGGATAACCCTGATAAATTTTTCATGGAAATTAAACCGCGTGAGGATACACTTAAGAAAAGACCAATTGACTGAATCAAAGGCTTTTTCTGCATCAAGACTTAGAAGAACAGCTGGCACCTTAGAGTCGTGAATATGACTGATGATTTGAAGAGTTCGTCTAACATTGTCCTGTGTTTGCCTGCCACAAATAAATCCGGTTTGATCAGAATTAATTAATTCCGGCATTAGTAGTTCAAGTCTTTTAGCTAGGACTGAAGTAAAAAGTTTATAGTCTATATTTAGTACCGATATAGGTCTGTAAGATGTACACTCTTCTTTATTTTTCCCTTCTTTTGGGATTGCCGAAATAGTAGCTTCTCGCCAAGAGGGCGGTAATTCTCCTCCATGTAAACATGATTAAAAGCCGGCAATAAAATGGGAACAAGCTGTTGTCTAAACATCTTGTACCATTCAGAGGAGAATCCGTCTGGACCAGGTGATTTGTTTGTTTTAAGCTTGGATATCGCTTTATTTATTTCCTCCTCTGTTATATCTGCAGATAGTTCAGCATTCCAGTTATTGCTAATTAACGGTAGATTTAGAGAAGCAAGAAAAGAGTTGATTTTTCCATGATCTACTTTTTGTTTTTGGGTATACAAATTTTTATAATAGTTTTCAAAAACTCTTTGAATATCTTCTGATTTATAAAATAGCTGTTTTGATATAGGGTCTTGTATTTTCTGTATTGTTGTATCGGCCTGTTGCTTGCGTACCTTTCTAGCCAATAGCTTCATTGCTTTGCCACCCGTCTCATAATATTTTTGTTTTAAAAACACAAGTTTTTTCTCTATTTCCTGGGTATAAAGGTAGTCTATCTCTGTTTTAATTTTCTTAATTTCCAGGGATAAATTTTTGTTAGGGCTTTTCTTATTCTCCATTTCTAATCTATTTAAATTTTTGTTAAGTGTGTTAAGCTTTTCAAGCCTACATCTCTTTAGTTGAGATGTAGTAGCAATGATCTTACCCCTAAGAACAGCATTACACGCATCCCATAAAATAGTTGGAGAAACTAATCCATTATCATTCTGCTCAATATAATGTCTTATTTCAACTATAATTTTGTCCCTAATAGCAATATTGTTCAGTATGCCAGAGTTTAATCTCCAGTGAGTGTTTTTTGGTTTATTTTCCAAATTTAGGTAGAGTGATATTAAAGCATGGTCTGATATGTCAATTAGTCCTATGTTACAATTTTTTATTCTAAACTTGTCTTTTTCAAATACCAGGAAATAATCAATTCTTGAATAGGATGCATGTGGATGTGAGTAAAATGTATAATCTCTTTGTCCTGGATGAAAGTATCTCCATACATCAATTAAACCCATTTCTTTTAACATTGTATTAATTTGTTTTCTTAAGGAGTTTGTTGGCTGGGTGGTACAATGTGAGGAATCTAATTTAGGGTCTAATAAAACATTTAAATCTCCACCACAAACAAGGATACCCTGTGATTCTGATGCTATTAAATCTATCAAGGTCTTAAAAAAAGAGCATTTACTACCTGGAGGGCCGTATACACTAAGAATAGTGACTAGGGTGCCCTCTACTCTGCCTTTAATCATTATATATCTTCCCTCTCTGTCCCTTATTTCAGTAAGATGTTCGTAAGTAATTTTGTTAGAAATTAAGACTGCAACCCCTCTCCTATGTCCAGATCCATACGAGGATGAAAAAATGTATTTGAAGCCCATTCGATTCAATTTGTTGTGCTCCGTTACATTAAGATGGGTTTCTTGAAGTAAAGCAATTTCAATTTTCTCTTTTTTAAGTTTAGTCAGAATCTTGCTTCTTTTTATTGGACTAAGTAAGCCATTAACATTGTATGATGCTACCTTTATGTGATTATGCATTTTCTGATTGATTCACATATTTCCAGATATCTCTTGTTATTAAGCTCGTGTAACAGTGATCAGGTAACGCCCCCTTTTGAAGTGGTTATGAACATGAACTCAACGAAAAACAAAGAACAGACTAAACTTTGAACAGAAAGAAAGTCATTGTAAATGAAAAGTGAAACAAGACTTCCACATATGAGGTCGCAACATATCGACCCTTAAGTGAGCAGAGATGATAAATGTGCTCCATGGGAGAATCCTCTTGTACTTGCCTCCTACCAAGGGCCCATGCACAAGTCATTTAGACTCAGTAACAGTTCGTCTTTTCCATTCGTAGCAATTTGCACTTTAAAGAAATCAAGTATTTTCCGAGTCGGGAAGAAAAGTATATAATACAAAGCAATAAAATTAACAAAAGACGATAAAAGCGTCCAACTTAAAACGGGACTAAAGAGTACCTTCAAGTGATTTTGGCCCTCATTAAGCCCATTTTTTATTCCTTAATGGACTATTTGTGGACGCTTAAATGCAAGAAGTTTTTCTTTATATGAGGGGATTGAACGAGTAGATGTACCATGCTTTTTGCCGGATTTTCTCCACGTCAGTCGCTGAACGAGCTCAATCAGTGAGTTGGGCGAGCTGTGTGTGGTTATCGGAAAACCTCATTTCTCCATATCAGTCGATGCCTCTTCCGCGGAGTTGTAGAGAACTGTGCCTTCAGTGTAGAACACCTTTAACCTGGCTGGGAAACGCATTTGGAATTTGATGTCATGATCCTTCAGCATCCTTTTGGTTTCTTGGTATTCCCTCCGTTTCCACAACACATCAGGGGCATAATCATGGTCAAAAAAATTCTGTTGCCTTTCCATTCGATCGCCTTCTTCGCCCAGGCAGTTTTGATGACCAGTTCTTTTGTTCTGTAGTTAAGAAACTTGACGATGATCGAGCGGGGTTTGGCGGTGGGTAATGGAATAGGTGCTAGCGCTCTGTGAGCCCGTTCAATTTGGAGGTCCCCCGGAGTAGCATCAGTCAGAACTAGGGTAGATTTCAATAAGTCCTCCAGGAAGGGAATCATTTCTGAAAAGTTTTCCTCAGCTTTTTCTGGTACCCCGTAAATCCTTATGTTAGATCGTCTGGCTCGCCCTTCTTGGTCGTTTAGTCTAGTTTCCAGCTGTTCCGTTAGCCTTAGCATCTCTTCTAACACCTCTTCCGTGTTTTGAAACAGGTAGTTTTTGAAGCTATCATGCATATTAATAAAGTTGCACCTCATTCACAATAGAGCGCGCTGATTAGTTCGTCTTTCTCTAGAATTAATGATGAAAGCTCAAAGAAGTCACATTGTACCTGCCAGCCAGTCTCCATGCTGGAATTTACACAAGGAGCTCATGGCCTTGACGTAGCTTCAAAATTTCTTTTCAAACCGGAAGAACGAATTTGTTCGAAATAATGCAAAAACAACCAATTTTCACTTTTATTGTGAAATATATGTATCCTAATAGTGTTTTTAGCAGCGTGGGACACATATATGACTGTCAACATCTGAAAAATGTGTTTTAGTGTTTCGTGACCCTTTATATCAAAAGGCAGAAGCAGTCAGTTGAGCAAATGTCAGCGACTCACCAGGTTTATGAGAGGCCCTCCTGAATTTCCAAACTGTAAAGCAGAATTGTGATTGAGTGATGGAATGCAATTCATTAAATGATGACATACTTTTTTTTGCATGCAACACCACCCAGTCTCCAGTGCTCTTACATCTATGGTAGCGTCCGTCTGGATGTAGTCCATGTTGGAGTTGGAAAGACCCAGTTCTTTACTGCCTCTCTGAGCAGAGCTGACGATTCCAGATGTGATGGTGTTTTTAAGAGAAAAGGGGCTCCCCATGACAACCACAAATTCACCTTGACGCACATCAGATGACTTGCCAAGACGCAACGTTGGTAAAGGATTCTGGGACAAGATGGAGAAAACAATGACACTATGTCAGACTATATGGTCATGTACTAGAACTGTGGTAAAAGAAAACTGAAAAATTAATAGCAAAAATGGCCTTCCAAACATAAAAGCCTCCTCTGTTACTGTTCAAGGCTCAAAAATTAACCTTTTTTTTGATAGCACCGGTGCTCCTAACTTAAAAAATGTAGGCGCATCAGACAAAATTTAGTCGCACCAACCAATTATAAGCAACGTTACTACATGTTTTATACAAACAAAGTTATTGCATTTGAAATGAACAATAATCAAACTAAAAAGCAAAATATATATATATATATATATATATATATATATATATATATATATATATATATGCATGCATGAGGAAAATGTCTCACCGAATCCCGTTATCACAAGAAAATATATTTTATAATATAACTGATTGACCAAAGCATACACAGACCGCTGTGCTGTTCTCACGGGTGGTGTCTGATATTGCACTGATGCTTTTGACATGTACTGTACCCTATTATATGCATACATCATGTTAATAGCTATACCGGTCTTCATGAGTAGCGATAATAGTTTTCTCGGTGCAAGCCCGTTTGCCATGGTGTACGTGGTGTTACATTTTACATATAGCTGCCACTTGCACGGCGGGCATCTGGCGATTATATGAAGGATTAAACAGAAGCTCTCGTGCTAGATGTGGCAAACAGTTACCTGTAAATTCCATCCCACAGACTTTTCATAGCGGACTTGAAGCCAATGGAAGTCTTTTATCCACTCTTTGAAAAGTGTAGATGTGTGATTGACATTCAGCACATGATCACTACTTAGATGTGTCATTATTTGTAACTTTAGATGACAGTTTCTAAAACAAAATCTGTCAGTGTTATCTTCATTCTCATATTCAGCGCTTTATAATTTTTCGCAATAGTAGCTCTCCCTGTCATCCCAAGCCAGAAGGCATTGACTGAGTGATTGACAGCTGATATTAACCAATCCATTCACACTCTGTTCTAGAGCAATGGCCCAATAAGAAGAGCTCAAAGGCGGGACTAGTATTACAGACTTGGCTTTGTTTACTGCGGCAAGTTATGACAACTGTTGTAAACCATTCCTTGACTGGAAACACAATGCTGCGATCGGTTCTGTTTGAAATAGACTGGAAAAAAAGCGATACGCATCCACCATTTTCAAGAGCTCGAGATTTTTAAAAAAGAAGGTATTTTATGTATGCAGCAGCAGTTGCAGCTTTAGCTTTAAACAATCTTTAAACAGATTATTAATGGGCCTAACGTTAACTGTGTGCATTTGATCATCCTTTTATTATTGCACACGGTATGTTTTTCACCTGCTTTCTTTTTGTTAATATGATTTAATTATCATTCTTTTCAGTAATATTGATTTACTAGATTAACTTTTATGCAATGTTAACTGCTGATCTGAGACCTTTAGCTAGGACAGACTGCTTTGCATAGTTTTAGACAGGCTACATGACAAGATGATTTTTTTTTGGCTAAGAAATATTTATTTATTTATTTATTTATTTTCCAGTGTGGCCAGAGAAAAAATTGGTACAACCTTAATGTTGAGCCCTGAAATAATAACTAATTACAATGCAACACCATTAAACCACTACCGCTCATGCTCATTGAGCAAAGTCATACACAACACATCTAAATCAAGTCATTTTGCAAATATATTTTCCCAATAACAAAAGTGAAAATGGCGAGTGGCTAGTAAAGTTGAAAAACTACTAGCCATATAGGCTGGTGATCAAAAAAGTTAATGTAGAGCCATTAAAAATATTAAAAATCATATTGACCTCACACTTTTAATGTACTAACCGTGATACATTTTTGATTCTTTAAGCTCAATTCTTAAATGAACAAAGTTCAAAAAGAAATTACTCATTTGATAAAGACCTTTTTACTAAAAATGTAAATTAATAAAATAAAATGAGTCCTTGCTCTTACCATATAAAACTATGACTCATTGAAAATAGGAATGCACCGATACCATTTTTTATAAACGATTTGATTTCGATCCCAAAATTGTGTCGACTAATACAGATCCGATCCGATACTGTGCCGATTTTTCTTTTAAGCATAATATAGTTTCTATGGTGATATAAACTCAAACAATATATCTTGCTTAGTTAAAATAAAAGACCTATAGGCCTACTGTATATGACAGACGACACAATTACTAACTGAAAACATGATGCTTGCTGTAAACCAGGCTACATTATTTGAGCATTTGTTATGATATTGATCTGATGTGGTCCAGCTTATGTTTCTTTTTAATAGTAAGATTTTTCTTTGAACTCTGCAACAGGCAACCACTATTGACCCTAATCAAAACACAAACTGGTCTGTTAAATAAACTATTGATATAAATAAAATTACAGTCAAATATTCACAGTTTCAGAGTAACCTATATGAGGCTAAATAATTTTCTGTTAATGACAATCAGTATTGTGCCTGTCAGTTTCACTTTTATTAATTTAATCAACAACTTTGACCACAATGAGCCAGGCTTACAAACTATCCTAAAAGTATTCCCCTAGGAAGAATAAATTCAGTCGGATAATTTTACAGAGCGGCACACGTCACATCAGCCGGTGTGTGAATGAAGCGCTTGATGCATCACTGAGACAGCGCACAGTCCTCCGCTATCTGCAGACACTTCCAAACCAAAACAGCAGTAAAAAGGAAAGAAATCAGTGCGTTAAGGATCTGTCCAATGTATTATTGAGCCTTTTCTAGTTTTACATTTCAGGTAGGCCTACTTTGTGTGTGAAGAGCAGGTAATAACCCACTCAGTTCCAGTGTTGCGAATGCGATCAGCTGATCTAACAGACACAGCGCTACATGATTCAGAAACAGCAATAAACTCCTCGTTTCAGGTCGAAATGAACCAATTTAATGCAAAACTAAATGCATTTCTCCACTGATTATTTATATTAACAGGAACAATAAGTCTAGGAGAAAGCTTTTTAAAATGTTCCACCACAAATTAGTAGTGAAGACTTCATGAATTTTTTCAGTGATAAAATAGAAGGCTTTAGACAGAAAATAGGAGATATTAAACTTTCTGCACCGGCTTATACTCCAAATCCTGTAAATATTTCACTGAATCATAATAACCTACAGTGCTTCAAAATCATAGAACAGGAAGAGCTAGATAAAATCATAAATAGCTCTAAAGCAGCTACAGTACGTGTATGCTGGACTCAATTCCAACAAAATTACTGAAAGAATTGCTACCTGCTATAGGAGAACCTCTTCTTAACATTAACAACTCTTCTTTATCTATAGGCCATGTTCCAAACTCTTACAAGCTAGCTGTTATTAAGCCTCTTATTAAGAAACCGCAACTGGACCCCAACAACTTAGCTAACTATAGGCCTATTTCAAATCTTCCATTTATGTCTAAAATACTAGAAAAAGTTGTTTCTACTCAATTATGCTCCTTTCTGCAGACGAACAATATTTTTGAAGTGTTTCAGTCAGGTTTCAGGGCTCATCACAGTACAGAAACCGCATTAGTGAAAATAACCAATGATTTACTCTTAGCTGCTGACCGAGGGTGCATCTCTCTATTAGCTCTACTCGATCTTAGTGCGGCATTTGACACCAATGACCACAATATCCTCATAAATCGCTTAAAGTCTACAGGTGTCCAGGGACAAGCTCTACAATGGTTTAAGTCATACTTAACTGACCGTTACCAGTTTGTGAATATTAATGGACAGCCTTCACAAGTCAGCCCTGTAAAGTATGAGGTGCCTCAAGGATCAGTTTTAGGCCCTTTGCTGTTTACAATTTACATGCTACCACTGGGAGACATTATTAGAAGACATGGGATAAGCTTTCACTGCTATGCAGATGATACTCAATTATATATTTCAACTAAACCTGATGAGATGTCTGAACTGTCTAAGCTAACTGAGTGTATTAGAGATGTTAAAGACTGGATGACCAAAAATTTTCTTCTATTAAACTCAGACAAAACAGAATTATTACTTATTGGACCTAAATCCTGTACACAGCAGATCTCGCAACTCAATCTTCAATTAGAGGGACACAAAGTTAGCGTTAGCTCTACTATAAAAGATCTGGGTGTTATATTAGACAGCAATTTAAATTTTGAAAATCATATATCCCACGTCACAAAAACTGCCTTCTTTCATCTGAGAAATATCGCTAAATTACGAAGTATGCTATCCATCTTGGATGCAGAAAAGCTAGTCCATGCTTTTATGACTTCTAGGCTGGATTACTGTAATGCTCTATTTGCTGGGTACCCAGCATCCTCTATTAACAAACTTCAATTAGTACAAAATGCACCTGCCAGAGGTCTTACCAGGTCTAGAAAATATGATCATTTCACCCCAATTTTATCCTCCTTACACTGGCTGCCTGTTAAGTTTTGTATGAATTTAAAATATTACTTCTCACCTATAAAGCTCTAAATAATCTAGCTCCTGTTTATCTAACCAACCTTCTGTCTCGCTACAATCCAACTCGCTCTTTAAGATCTCAAAACTCAGGGCTTCTGGTAGTATCTAGAATAGCAAAGTCAAGAAAAGGAGGTCGAGCCTTCTCCTTTATGGCTCCTACACTCTGGAATAGCCTTCCTGATAACATCCGAGGCTCAGACACACTCTCTCAGTTCAAAACTAGATTAAAGACCTATCTGTTTAGTAAAGCATACACTCAGTGCATCACTTAGCCGGTTTCCACACAAGTTTCCACATCTTGTTTATTATGAACAGCAGCTACGGTAATTATTCTCTTTTTTTTTTTTCTCCATTTCCACCTGGGGATACTCATTCCGAGGTCTTTAGATTATCCGGAGTCACTGATTGGATCCAAGACCAGCGACGAGATGATCCCAAGGTGTCCATATCCAGGACCAGGCCGTATCCTGAGCTGCTGCTGTGCTGGTGGTCATGGGGGAGTGGAGAGCATGAGACTGATTCCAGTGACCAACCAGGGACAGACTAGTCTTCACTGAGGCCAGCTTCCAGCCTTCACCGCTGAGACTGCAGCTCTACACTAACTTTTGGCCAGCGGAGAAATTAAAATGGTCGTGCCTGAAGGATTCAGATTTCTGCTTTCCAATCCGTCTCATCATGGACCAACGTTTATCCTTTTCTCATCATATTGTTTCTCATAATTTTTTTTATTAAATATAATTATTTGATCATTTGAATGAGTATTTAACTGTGAATTCATTTTAATTAATGAATAGGTTAACACATTGCTTAATATAAGAATGTTCAGTGCATTTGCCTTTCTCTTTATAACTATTTTCAGAAGCCAACAAACTAGGTCAGAGGTCAAGATATAAATGGGAAAGAAAAATATTGTTTCCATTTCAAAATGTCTTTCGGGAAACATGTTACCCCCAATGTGTAAAGCACTTTGAGTGTGCAGAAAAATTGCTATATAAATGTAAGGAATTATTATTATTAATTATTATTTATTCATTTCTATGTGAAACACTTTCATGAGCCCATTTAGCCAATGAGACAAAAACATAGTTTTACTAAAGTAAGCTTACATTTATCAACACAAAATGAACCTGACTGTATTTTTTGTAGTAAAGCCAAGGTTAATTGTGTTAGATATGCCATTTCAGCCTGCAGAATGGCATTTCAAACTGTGGCCTAACAAAAATACAGAAAATAAATATCGAGTTTCTGTAATATAAAACTAAATAATTCCTCTCACTGTATGTTATAGTTCCTAATGTTATCAAGACAGAAACAAATGTAAGTTAATTTTAACAGAATCACTCAAATAGCAATTAATCTGATTGATGTTAACGTTAAAGGTTTGATCGAGCTTTTAAGTAAAACAATAGATAGTTTAAAGTTACAGTACCGTTAATATAACATTAATATTTACGTTACATTAAGTTGCATCAATGTTAGCATTAGCATCAAATGCTAATTAGCGCTACTAGCCTGTGACATACAGTAATAAACGTTAGATCTATTTACACTGACTTAAATATTCATTTGTTTAATTTGTAATTATTTATTTTATTTAGGTTATTTTTTCTTTTTAATTCGCATTTTTCACTTAGTGAAGGCGGGGACTGTTGACTAACGTTAGTAGCTCTAAATTAGTTGACTGGAATGCTGTGACGGTGTTAGCATGTAGCATGTTCACACAAAATAAGTACAGTTCGCAATTAAAACCATTTCCCACCTTTTGTTGTAACTTAATAAAACCTACTGCAATTAATGTAAACAAAGATGTTTAATCCACAAGAATTTGATCATTATTCCTACCTGTTAGCGTTCACATAGGTTCGGTCCTTATTTAGGCTAGAGTGGGTTATTTTTTGAGAATGAATCTGTGGATTTAAATAAATTGTGAGAGTCGATTCATTCTTGACCTTTTCATAAATACAACAGTTGCTTTGTTGCTGAATAAATGTCTTATTCACTTTAGACAGTGTCCTACCACCACCTACTGGCGGCTTCAGGTAATACATGGATAACTTCATTTTGTTGCATATTTTTCTTTTTAATTTATTATTTGAAGCATTATTCATTTAAAAAAGAATTCACAACAATAACGAATTTATATAATCATAATATATAAAATATAATATAACTGATAATAATAATACTGTTAAAAATGATAAATAATTGATAACGAAAATATAAAATAACTGAAATGAGCTACTCAAAATAAATGAATCATACACACACGCACACACACACACACACACACACACACGCGCGCGCGCGCTTATAAATATATATAAACATGGTAAAAATTGTAACAAAAAGCAAAACGCAGAAAAGTTGTGCATGACAGAAAAAAATACATAGGCCTTTAAGTGCAAAATTAATTTAATTAATAATTGGAAAAAATGTGTATAAGCAGGTGGCTGTGTGAGCACATTAAGGCGAATGAGCCAGTCAGTCTAGCGCGGGCTTTCATTAGAAGTTTGTTGTGTTTTAAAAAGTCTCTACGTAATACCAAATGGAATTGTGGAACTCTGACATCATCGGTGACAGTAAAAAGCTTTTTGACGTAGCAGAAACTCTCATTAGCTTCTTTGGATGTCTAGTAGTTCAGTACTTTCTGCGATTCAACAGTACAGTGATAAAATGGCATTTTCAAAACTGATTAACCGTCTGAAGAAAGCGTTTGGTGTTAAGTGTGCGAACGAACAACCGTGTGAGCCACTCGAACCCACCGGCAGCACGACAGAGAATCACCGTCATCTGATGACCGATGACCCGGCCGTCGCTGCAGGAAAACAGGCAGGGAGACAAAAAAAGAGGAAACTCAAATTGTCTCCCATCTTCTTCGCCTGTTTTTCCAGAAGAAGAGCTACTGTTGTTGGTAAAATAGATTTATGAGCACTTTTAATTACTAAAGCATACTGTTAAACACACCAAACACATCACATAAGTGTTTAAAGATCAGAAATGAACATTACTGGAAGACATTTTAGAAAGAGTTTCTTAAAGCCACAGTTCACATAAACAAGACAATTCTGTCATAATTTACTCCTTAAACCTGTTTGAGGTGCTTTCAGCCATTGACTTCCACAGTATTTTGTGTTCCTACAATGAAGGTTAATGGCTGCTGATTTCAGGAATTTTCTTCAGAATTTGTAGTTTTGTGTAAAAAAACAGAAAAAATAAGAATTATTTGTATTAGGATTTTTTATTTCAGTGAGCTTTGCCTTTAGATATATAGTTTACTTGTTTGCTAATTCAATGCAGAAAACCCATGAAGATCATCAATAAAAACACATTGAGTAATGTTTCTGCAAATGAACTTCAAATATCTTGTCAAAAAGAGTTGTAGAGTCATATTAATGATGTTCCTTCCTCTCTTTAGATCAGCTATGTGTGCAGGAGATCCACGAACTTCACGCAGAGCCCATCAGTAGCTCTAAATTCTTCTGCACTGCTGTGAGCAACCTGGAGCTGGAAGTTCTCCAACCTCCAGCTCTTGATGCTCCAGCAGACGAAGATTTGGACTCTAAACCGGAAGTGAACAGCTTTGACTCTGCAGTGGTCATTGAGAACGACTCTGCAGAGCTTCACTTCCCAGCAGACAACGAATCCTCCCTCAGTGAGGACAGCCTGGAGCAAGAGCTTGATAGTCCTCCAAGTTCACCATTCGATGAGGACAATGAACTTCCAGTGAGCCAGCAGCTCATAACAGATGACATGTGTGACTCTGCCCTCGATGAAAACTCGAACCCTTTACCGGATCAGGTCTCACAAGAGGACTCTGCTGTGAAGTCTACAGCAGATGATGGGACCTGCTTGGACAATAGTAAGTTTATTGCTGGAGTTCAGAACATTTGTTTAGGCTCATCAAACTTTGTAAAATTATACAGTTGAAGTCAAAATTATTCACCCTCCTGTGATTTTTTATTAATATTTTTTAAATATTTCCCAAATGATGCAGAGCAATAAAGTTTAAGTATTCAGAACTTTAAGCTGAACACTGGTATCTTGGAAAATATCCAGTAAATATGATGTACTGTCATCACGACAAAGATAAAAGACATCAGTTATTAGAAATGAGTTATTAAAACTATCATGTTCTGAAATCTGACAATAATTCTGACTTCAACTGTTTGTGTTTTTATTTGGTTTATAATTTAATGACATTTTCTTCATTTTTAACAGATGATATCAGCTGCCGATACAAACTCGGAAAGCAGCTTGGTGAAGGAGGTTTCGGCTCCGTGTATGAGGGGATTCGCATACAGGATGGTCTGCAGGTATTCATTTTTGTAGACTCAAATCCTCTGATGAAGTTCCCTGTTTAAAGAACATCATCAGAGCTTTCATTGTTTGGACATTTCTGCTGACGAATGAATCCTCTGTTCAGGATTTATGACTGAATGAAATGATCTCCGTGCACATGTTAATTGTTGGCTTGTTCCTTTAAACAGGTGGCAGTTAAATTTGTCCAGAAGACCCCAAATATGCAAGATGTCAGCTCTGTGAGTAGACTACACTTTCTGTTCGCTGTGTTCAGTTTATAAAGTCTTATATTTATTATAGACCACAGGCTGTGGTCAGAAACCCTTGTTTGAAAACCAACATTATTATTTTGTTTTCAGTCATGTGACCAGCCACTTCCTCTAGAGATCACCTTGGCAAACATGGCCAGCGGTGGCTCCAGGTGTCCGAATATTATTCAGCTTCTGGACTGGCAGGTCTTTAAAAACCATTATGTCATGGTGATGGAGCGGCCTAGTCCAAGCATGGACCTGGAGGCATTCCTTGAAGTCAGCGGTGGAGTCCTCAGTGAGAAAACAGCACATACCATCATGAGGCAAGCTGTTTATGCGGCCAACGTGTGCTGTTACCGCGGGGTGTTCCACCGGGACATTAAGCTTCAAAACCTGCTGGTGAACCCCGACACACTGGAAGTCAAGCTGATCGACTTCGGGTGTGGAGACTTCATGATGGAATCAGCCTACAGTCTCTTCTCTGGTAGGTGTTTTGAATAGTGTGGTCAAAAGTATCGACTTCGGTATCAATCGATTCTGACATTTAACAAGTCAATTTGAGCGCTGTTAAACACCACTGATTGGCCATTGGTGTTCACATGCTCAGCAAATATGACTGTGATGAGTGTCGGTATCGATTGGTAGTTGATACTTTTGACAACACTAGTTATGAATGTGCATAAGCATTATTAATATACGTATTGAAAGCTGGTTAATTAGCACAGCTGAAGCCCATCTGGTATATATATTCAACATGATGCTAAACTAAACGTCTCTCCTCCAGGCACAGAAGCGTACATCCCGCCAGAGTTTTATGAAAAAGGATGCTACCGGGCCAAACCAGCGACGGTCTATTCTCTTGGGGTTCTTCTGTTCACAATGCTCCATGGAGAATTCCCATCAGCGTATGACCTGTACTACCTCCAACATGACTGGTCCAAATTTACCCTCTCTCAAGGTGAGATGTTCATCAAAGAACAATTAAGTGAAACAGCTTAATAATAATAATAACAATAACCTCACCTCTCCATTTCTTCTTCACAGAATGCTGTGATATGATGACGGCTTGTCTGCATGAGAATCCAGAGTGCAGAATTCCTCTAGAAGAGATGCCTTACCACGACTGGTCCATGCTGGAGTTCTGAGTCACATTAGCAGAATGTTTTGTATATTTGATTTTTGTACATGTCTGTAATAAAGATATATTTTATTGAACTCACTTGTGTTGTGGCTTATATTGTGATCTAGCCCCAGTGTTGTCAGATTGTGTGGATTTAAAATGGTTTTGTTAGGGGTGACAAAAATTTGGCATGAGGTTTGAACAGCATCCAGTCCTTTCCAACACACACTGCAGTTGACACTGGCGTCATTACGGCGCACTTTTAGAAATACACTTTTTCAGAATGCTGTACAGCGCTGACCCAAAACCTAAACATATCAGTCACTGCGACATAAGCAAATCATCCATAAATATTCCAATGGTTTATTGTGAAATCAGAGCTGTTCAGAAAAATGTATTAAAATACAAACGTGAGAATGTGAGACTCAATACAAAACATCAGCATTTTCACAATAAGAGCACCCAGTTTTATTAAGGTCGTTGAGTGTTTGTTGCCATCATGACAATCCTAAACAAAATATTCAGTGATATTCCTTCAAATCAATACTGATAGTGTAGTTTGCGCAGACACACTGAGGTTTATCCAGTGTACAGAAGTCTGAATCATCCACATGATTTCATACGCTTCCAGAAACACGTTTACTACACGAATGTCCAGCGTTTGCTAAAACTGTTCAACTCTTTAGATGATTCCTTTCTTACAACATCTCCAACTATGACAGCTTCTCATTACTCACCATTTCTTAATCTTACTAAATACTTGACTTGATGTCACTCTGTGGACTCTGGGGTCATGTGCAGCATGAGCAGGTCGGCCCCCCGGCGGACCACCACATTTAAGCTTTCGCTGGTCCTCACAGCATTATATATCTCCTCCGACGTGTTCACCTTTACCCCATTGATCTCAATAATAACATCTCCTGGCTTCATTCCGGCTCTGCAAAACAGAAAACAGGAAATGACATCATCAAAAGGATGCCTTAATCAACAGCTGATAACATCATGTTCAGAGAGCAGCACACCTGTTGGCTGGAGATCCTACAATCACACGGTGGATGAGAACTCCATGAGAAACATCAGGGAAGGACGGGTCTCGCATCCTTAGCTCTTCGATTATACTGAGGAGGGGAAAAAGAGAATTTAAAGATAATAAAAGACTCACTTCAGTGCAAACACAGGAGTGTGTGCACAGGGAAATACGCAAAAATGTAATCCATGTAACAGTGTGCACAAACACACGTGAGCTAATACGATTGATTATTAACCAGTGTCTGCACATTTTATGACCAAAATTTATGAGCAATTTTTTTTTTGTCAGGCCTGTGGATATCTTTCAATATCTATAACACACATTTAATCTGATTCATTACAGCATGTACTGATAAATTAATTCAATGCATTGCAAATTAACAGCATTTCTATTGTCACACTCTATGCCAGGGGTGGCCAACCCTGTTCCTGGAGATCTACCTTCTTGCAGATTTCAGTTGCTACCCATATCAAACACACCTGAACAAATCAATTAGGACCTGAACACCACGTGATAATTACAGGCAGGTGTGTTTGATATGGGTTGCAACTGAACTCTGCAGGAAGGTAGATCTCCAGGAACAGTGTTGGCCACCCCTGCTCTATGCAAATGAAGTAGTGTGAATGTTTTGTTGAGGTGTTTTTGGTTGAAGCGAATGTAATATTGATTGTTATGCTGATATATCTACAGAGATGGGAAGTACAAATACTTTGTTACTGTACTTAAGTAGATTTTTCTAGTATCAGTACTTTACTCCACTACTTATTTCTTTGACTACTTTTTACTTCTTACATTTTTACACAAATATCTGTACTTTCTGCTCCTTACATTTTTTAATTCACGCACGTTACTTTTATTTTCATGTGTTTGGTGGCGCGATCAATATTATTTCGTGTCATTGCGCAATATGAACAGTTTTGATGCAGTCAGTCCATATTTCCTCATTGTGCACCTGTGTGCTGCACTGCGTGGCCTTTTCAAGGCTATTGCGCACTGTACATGGTTTAGTTAATGAAGATTACAATGAGAAAGGCTAGGATGACTACGCAGATGTGACAGAGGGAGACGTTAAATCTAACATGACTGATGCTGCCCTGTTTACACGATAATAAAACACATTTTGCTCGTTCAGATCACAGGTAGACAACCAATCTCTCTAAATTAACCGTTTGACTTTTATTTTAGGTACTTTATTATTAAAGACAAATTACTGACATTTGTGTTTTTTATACAGGGAAATTACAATATTATTTATACAGTATTTTTTCTGTTATTTTAAATTATATTCAAAAGTTGGTAAAAATTACAAACATTATCTGTAAGTTAACGGCTTGACTGTTATTTTATGTACTATAAGTAATGGCAAATTACAGCAATTTGTCTGTTTTGTACAATAAAATTGATGTATTATTTACAGTGTTTTTTCCTGTTTTTTAAGTACATTTAAAATTCTAAAGTAATAAATTGTAATTACTTGAATTAATTACTTTACTAAAAAAAAAAAAAAAGGTCAAATGACTGGCAGCTACGGCTGCCAAACAAAAACCATAAAATTAAGGTAAAATTTCTTTGTTGAAAAAAAGTTCAAAAAGTAATAAATCTACAGATATTTGTATTAAAATGTTTACAGAGAAACACTGTTATTTTACAGACTTTTTCTAAATTATTACGAACAAATCCATCTAATAAAGTAACACACTAAGAGTGCTCACATACACCTGTTTCAGATTCTGCTGATTGCACACACATAGTCGGAGGATCGTTATGAACTGATTACATGCACTTTAAAAGCAGCACAGACGCACGCACCAATTGCTTAGTCTTGTTATACTGCTACTGTGAACATAATGATGCGTTTCTCTTCTTTTGCTTTGTTTGTAAGTTGTTTATGTTGTTTGCTGCTAGGACTGATCATTTGCTTGTTAATTGACCATGACTCTGGATTCACTGCATACATCTGTTTGCAGTTTGCCCCTGTGTAGACTTGTTTGCCTGACCATCTCTGTGTAATAAACCTGCATTTGAATCTGCACCTCTTTCTCAACGTCCCCTTAACGTTAGAGTTACATTTCATTTAAGATTTGGAACTGAATAATTTCATACAACTTAAACCTCTATGTTTTAAAGTAATACTATTCAATAAAATGTAATGTTATAGTTGTGAGAATTTTAATCAGTTGTATCTCACTTGATGTTTTTTCCAAACTTTTTTGATCCAAAATAAAACTGTTAAATTACAACCAAAAGCATGTCTTGGCATTTTATTAAAGGCGTTTAATTGGAAAAAAAAAATTTAAATAGCGTTGTTTTCTCTTGAACTTTTAGTGCAGTCACTTTATTAATAGTGTTCGATCATAATAATCTAGGAAAAGTCTGTAAAATAACAGTGTTTCTCTGTAAAACTCTTATTGTGTTACTTTATTAAATGGATTTGATAGTAATAATCTAGGAGAAGTCTGTAAAATAACAGTGTTTTCTGTAAAAATTATAATGACAATATCTGTAGATTTATTATTTTTTGCACTTTATTTAAACAAAAAAATTTTACTGTAATTTTATGGTTTTTGTTTGGCAGTTGTAGCTGCCAGTAATTTGACCTTTTTTTTAAGATTTTTTTTTTACAGTGTAGATCATTGAAATGGCAGAAAGTATGTCCACGGTTTAATTACTCTTGCTAATAACATATAGTGAAAACATCACAAAAGCATTTTTCCAATAAAACATTTGTTTTTAAGTTGTTTTTTTCTGTCACTGCAACACAGTATGGCCTTTGTCCCGCCCTTACATTTCAGGTAAAACTAGACAAGGTCGACTGTGATTGGCCACTTCTCATATCATTTAAATCACTGCTTCGGAATCACGGTAAATTGTGCGGGTATTTTTGCATTAAATTGTCACAAACATTCACAAACATTTTTATTTTTCGGGCGTGAAAATTGCATACAAATTCTCCTTGATAAATTAAGCACTTTTCAACAGAACAAGCCAATTTTCCAGGTATTCCAGCACTTGAATTTCTAAGAGCCAAATCTAGTGGCATATAACAAAAATCTGTAGATTCCATAATGTATGAATTTTGCTCTCCTGTAAAATTGTAATAAAAGTGTTTGGCACCTGGGGGTCAAAGTCAACATCATCACTCCAATGTAACGCCTTTTCCATCCCGATTCTCCAAACCAAGACTCTGAAAAAAAGACCCAATAACCATCTGTCAGTGAAAAAAAATGCTGTCACAGACAAAAGCAAGCAGCTGTGAGGTCATTCTTACTCTGTTTGTCTGCAGATCGGTCTAGGAAGAGACGGACTCTGTCTGAGGGAATAGCGAAGGAAATCCCTGCTGTCACTTTCATGGTATTAATGCCGATGACCTCACCATCCTGAAGAGTACAAACATGACACATCAGTTTATTACATAAGGCTAGAGTATGGCCAGTACAATACAATATTCATGAACATTTGAAAACAATTCACGTTCTTAAAATGACAGTCATGAAGCTCTGTATTGCTCTGAAGGTCCAGCAATCTGTAGTCAACTACTAAATGTGCACTAATAACTTTCTCCTTCACATTATTGTACAATGAGGGTACCACCATAGCTGTGAGATACGTTCTACTTGGGATTTCGTAGTGTGGTTCTAGCACACTAATTAAATACTCCTACCCTAATGCTTCTACTATTACGCCTACAATTGTCTTTGCTTGTGTTGAGTTACTTGGAAGTTTTATTCCAAATGAAGACAGGAGAGTAGTTTGTGTTACACTTGTCGGTTTAACAGATAAAGCAATGATTTTGTGGACATCAGTAATCTAACTATTTGCCTTAATCTGATTACAACAACATTATGATTAAGGTGTTTGCATGAGTTGCTTTTAGAATGTTCCTTTCATGATCCCGTTTTACATGTTAAAGCACATAATACGATTAACGTTATTGTGTCACCACGCTATCCACGTTTCCTCCGGAGTGTCATGTAATTTTGGGGAGTTTCATTTTTAATTTGTCGACTTTAACTGCAGTTTGGCACTTTCATTTTCATTCAAGAACATTTCATGCGTGCCCCCACGACAAACGACATATTGGATCCAAGGAACTGCTAGAAAAGTGTAGTTTTAATGGACTACTTCGCCATCTGAATAACAAGGAAGACCGATTGCTTACTTACCAAATCCGTAGAGACAGGACAATCAACGCAAACTGGATTTGTGATTTTTTTTATAAGAAGACGAGTGGCAAATCTGGATTTCACCATTTATAATACAAAAAGCTCTCGGGTAAAAATGTTCCTTACAAACATAATTTGGTTGCGTGTTAGAAGACCACTGTAGTCCACAAATGTGGCTCCTTTCTCATCGCGGGGAAATGAAAACAAAACCTTTGTTGTGGCACGTTTATAAACAACACTGACGACCCATGTCTCCGAACAATTCTTCTTCTTCCACTTGTTTTATTTACGGTTAGCAACACAACGTCATGTCTCTCTGAATACTGTAACAGGTAGTTTTTGAAGCTATCATGCATATTAATAAAGTTGCACCTCATTCACAATAGAGCGCGCTGATTGGTTCGTCTTTCTCTTGAATTAATGATGAAAGCTCAAAGACGTCACATTGTACCCGCTGGTACAGACAGCCAGTCTCCATGCTGGAATTTACACAAGGAGCTCATGGCCTTGACGTAGCTTCAAAATTTATTTTCAAACCGGAAGAACGAATTTGTTTGAAATAAAGCAAAAACAACCAATTTTCACTTTTATTGTTAAATATGTGTCCTAAGAGTGTTTTTAGCAGCGTGGAAAATATATATGACTATTGACATCTCAAAAATGTGTTTTGGTGTTTCGTGACCCTATAAACCAAAATGCAGAAGCAGTGAGTTGAGTAAATGTCAACGACTCACCAGGTTTATGAGAGGCCCTCCTGAATTTCCAAACTGTAAAGAAGAATTGTGATTGAGTGATGGAATGCAATTCATTAAATGATGACATACATTTTTTTGCATGCAACACCACCCAGTTTCCAGTGCTCTTACATCTATGGTAGCGTCCGTCTGGATGTAGTCCATGTTGGAGTTGGAGAGACCCAGTTCTTTACTGCCTCTCTGAGCAGAGCTGACGATGCCAGATGTGATGGTGTTTTTAAGAGAAAAGGGGCTCCCCATGGCAACCACAAATTCACCTTGACGCACATCAGATGACTTGCCAAGACGCAACGTTGGTAAAGGATTCTGGGACAAGACAGAGAACACAATGACACTATGTCAGACTATATGGCCATGTACTAGAACTGTGGTGAAAGAAAACTGTGAAAAATCAATTGCAAAAATGGCCTTCCAAACATAAAAGCCTCCTCTGTTACTGTTGGTTTACCTAAAATTGTTGACAATAATTATTCTTTAGTTGCTGTAATATTACTGCATTTAAAAATCTGAGGATACAAAACCAAATGTCACTAAGGTTATCACAATTTCGAGTTTATTTCCATATTTGTATGCGGCGGTTCCTCCTGAAATATTACAGTGTGTATGTAGCCTAAATACAGTATAATCAGATTAATGGGTTAACACCAGGGCTTGACATTAACACCCACCAACCGCAGGTAGACTTTAGCTGTGGCGGATTAGACAGCCACTCCCACTATCCACTTTGGCTAGTCGAAAATCACTTTTAAAATGTATTTTTTTTAAAAGCAGGGTTCAACAATAAGGATGAACCTCTAGAAATGAGAAGCAGCCCGACTGACAAAAACAACTAAGTTCATGCAAGCAAAAGAAAGCAGATGAATACAGAATGTTATGTGATGCGCGCAATTTTTTAAAAGCGTGCACGATCCCATTTCCTTGCGTGAAGCAACCTTGACCGGAAACACAATGCTGCGATCGATGATTGAAATAGACTGGACAAAAAAGCGATACACATCCACCATTTTCAAGAGCTCGAGATTTTAAAAAAAAAAGGTATTTTATGCATGCAGCAGCAGTTGCAGCTTTAGCTTTAAACAATCTTTGAACAGATTATTAATGGGCCTAATGTTAACTGTGTGCGTTTGATCATCCTTTTATTATTGCACACGGTATGTTTTTCACCTGCTTTCTTTTTGTTAATATGGTTTAATTATCATTCTTTTCAGTAACATTCATTTAATAGATTAAATTTTATGTATAGTTAACTGCTGATCTGAGACCTTGGTCTTGGAGCTAGGACAGACTACTTTTCATAGTTTTAGACAGGCTACATGACAATAATTGTTATTTAAGTTTTATTTAATAAAAAGTGTATGCATATTGTAACATATATTTTGCTAGTTTTTGAAATTTTAAAATTATTTAACATTTTTGGCTGAGAAATGTTTATTTATTTATTTATTTATTTATTTATTTATCTATTTTCCAGTGTGGTCAGAGAAAAAATTGGTACAACCTTAATGTTGAGCCCTGAAATAATTACAAAGCAACACCATGAAACCACTACCGCTCATGCTCATTGAGCAAAGTCATACACAACACATCTAAATCAAGTAATATAAATATATTTTCCCAACAACAAAAGTGAAAATGGCGAGTGGCTAGTAAAGTTAAAAAACTACTAGCCATATAGGCTGGTGATCAAAAAAGTTAATGTAGAGCCATTAAAAAAACATTAAAATCATATTGACCTCACACTTTTAATGTACTAACAGTGACACAATTTTGATTCTATAGGTTTAATTCTTAAATGAACAAAATTCAAAAAGAAATTACTCACTTGATAAAGACATTTTATTAAAAATGTAAATTAATAAAATAAAATAAGTCCTTGTTCTTACCATAGTAAACTATGACTCAATAAAAATAATGATGCACCGATACCATCTTTTTGGAACTGATTCGATTTCGATCCCAAAATTCTGAGTATCGACCAATACAGATCCGATCCTGGTACTGTGCCATTTTTTTTAAGCATAATATAGTTTCTATGGTGATGTGGTCCAGCTTATGTTTCCTATTTTAATAGTATGATTTTTTAATAGTATGATTTTTCTTTAATCTCTGCAACAGGCTACTACTATTGACCCTAATCAAAACACAAACTGGTCTGTTAAATAAACTATTGATATAAATAAAATTACAAACAAATATTCACAGTTTCAGAGTAACCTATATGAGGCTTAGGGTGCTTTCACGCCAGTGAATCGATTCAGTTGTTCCGAAACAGAGATTACAAATGTTACATTGTTGCTCTTTGCTCTTGGTGCGGTTCGCTTTCACACTGCAAAGTTTCTAATTGGACCAAAAGAGCTAAAACAAGTCACGTGCGAGTAAACTCTCCTCACATTGGTCAGTGTCAGGGTTTATTTTGCAGCGTCCCGCTCAGCTGTCAGGAGAGGTGGTGGTTTGGTGGTGATTGACAGGGTGGGCGCGCGCGACGTGTCTGAGGAGAGACGCGGGGGGGAGGGGTGAGAAGGGTGCGCGACGATGCCTATTTGAGGACCGGGAGGGAGATGCAAGATTACCGGGAGATCATCACTCGTTTGCGGGCATCCGGAGACTCGCGAAACTTCCGGCCCTACTCATAATTCTCTCTTCATATAGCCGTATGCCTATTACATATCCATAAAACACTGTGATATAACTGCGCTCGGATTGGATCGCTTTCTCACTGCAATCGAACCGCTCCAGGGTTCGTTTCAATCGAGCCGAGACCACCTCATTCAAGCGATCTCGGAGCGATTACTTTGGCGCGGAACAGAGCGCGATTGCCCTGTTCACATATGCCAAACGAACCGCGCTAACTGGGCAAACAAGATACGTTCCGAAACAAAAGTGTAGGTGTGAAAGCACCTTTAATCATTTTCTGTTAATGAAAATCTATATTGTGATTGTCAGTTTCACTTTTATTAATTTAATCAACAACTTTGACCACAATGAGCCAGGCTTACAAACTATTCTAAAAGTATTCCCCTCGAAAGAATAAACTTAGTCGGAAGGATGAGAAAACAGAAACTTTTAATGTTACAGAATAATTTTACAGAGCGGCACACGTCACATCAGCCGGTGTGTGAATGAAGTGCTTGATGCATCACTGAGACAGCTTCCAATCCAAAACAGCAGTAAAAAGGAAAGAAATCAGTGCGTTAAGGATCTGTCCAATGTATTATTGAGCCTTTTCTAGTTTTAAATTTCAGGTAGGCCTACTTTGTGTGTGAAGAGCAGGTAATAACCCACTCAGTTCCAGTGTTGCGAATGCGATCTGCTGATCTAACAGCTACATGATTTAGAAACAGAAATGAACTCGTCATTTCAGGTCGAAATGAACCAATATAATATATATTATATTATAATAAATTAATATAATATAATAAATTAATATTTATTTAAATTAACAGGAACAAATAGTGTTGGAGAAAGTTTTTCATGTTGTCATGAACGTGACACGCAGTTTGAATTGTAAATAAACCTAGAATGATTGACAGGCGCAGCGGAGGGAAGCGCGGAACTGAACATGAATTTAACCATGTGAATATTGATCTGTACTTCACATTAAACTATAGAATGGCTTCAAAACATTTAGGATACAGTAGGCCTACAAGACAACTTTCTACTGTCTTATAAAAGGCTACCTTTCTGGCTTTTGTTTGCTTATAAATTACACAGAATATAGAGCACCTGCAAGATGGGATTTGCAGTAAAAATATGCAGTATCGAACCGATATCCAATCCAAGTATCAGGATCGATGCATCCCTAATAAAAAATAAAATATCCCCAAAAGATTACAAATGTTAACAGTACAACCTCAAAGCTCCATCTGTACCTTAACATTGATTTTGATGGTGGCGATGTCTGCAACCTGGTCCACATCCTGAACTGTGGCGTTGTAAGTCTCACCATTGGTCAGTTTGACACGAACACCACGCTTGTTGGCGACCACATGGGCATTTGTCACTATCAGGCCATCACTACTTATTATAAAGCCAGAGCCATTCGAGATGGGTCCCTCACGGCCAGAAAAGGGGTGTCTGAAAAGAAAGAGTGTAATATTAGTCACAATTCCCAAACACAACTGAAACTAAAACCATCTGGTCATCTTAAAATAGAAACAAGTGATCCAAAAAGTCTCTATAGAGAAAATCAACATGAAACACCCTGCTGAAAAAAACAATCCTGTTGTGTGCGCGCATGTAAAGGTAACTGGGTGAACAAGTCAAACAAAGTATATACACAAGAGAACATAAAAATATACAACAATTCAAAAAAATGAAGCAAGAATAATAAAGATTTAAATAAAACATATAATAGATAGATAGTACAATAATAATAATGATAGTAATAATGTCAGTGAAAATGACAACAGCATTATTAATAACAACAACAACAACTACAACTACCACTTATGATTACTTAACATTCAGAAATTAAACCGAATTAACAAAAAATATTGTAAATATATGTGTAGTGTTAAAACATTGTTGGGTTTTACAACCCTGCGAAATGTGAGAATGTTTTAACAATAGAAATGATAAAAAAGTAAAGAATTAGGTTAACTTGATTGTTTTTATAAATGTAAGTGAGTTGAACATAAAACAGTCAAGTTGCCCCCAATAAACTTAAGAATTGAGTTGCTTCAACACGTTAAATAAGTATTTTATAAATGTCTGATAACAATAATTTTGTTAATAATAATGACATTTGGGGAAAAAGGGTTTGGTTCTATTTTTATAGTAATTAAATGTTTATAATTTAAAATGTTTATAATAATTAGATGTTTTGCCGCCTTGTTTTTGAGTTGTGCAATGCAAAAAGACCCTCTTATAGCAAGATTAGAGATGCACCGAAATGAAGCTTGTTGATTGAAACGGAAAATTCAAGATGCATTTGGCTGAAAACTGACACTGAAAAGGCTTTTTAATAATTGGAAATTATTTTAATAAATAAAAAAATTATAGTTTTATATCAAATAATAAAGTAATTTGGCGACGCAGTAGGTAGTGCTGTCACCACACAGCAAGAAAGTCGCTGGTTCGAGCCTCGGCTAAGTCAGTTGGCATTTCTGTGTGGAGTTTGCTTGTTCTCCCTGGGTTTGCGTGGGTTTTCTCCGAGTGCTATGGTTTCCCCCACAGTCCAAAGACATGCGGTACAGGTGAATTGAGTAGGCTAAATTGTCCGTAGTGCATGAGTGTGAATGAGTATGTATGTATGTTTCCCAGAGATGGGTTGCAGCTGGGAGGGCATCCGCTACGTAAAAACATCTGCTGGATAAGTTGGCGGTTCATTCCGCTGTGGTGACCCCAGATTAATAAAAGGACTGAGCCAAAAAGAAAATAAACGAATGAATGAATAAAGTACTTTTGTGAGGCTTTTAAATTAAACTCAATAACTTCAATTAACAGTGAAATTAATAGTAAAAATAAAAATGATTCCATCATTTACTCACCTTCTGCATATTTAAAATTGTTATGAGTTTCTTTCTTCTGTTAAACACAAAAGAAGACATTTTCAATAATGCTGAAAACCTCTAGCTATTGACTTCTATTGCAGGAAAAATAACTACTATGGAAGTCAATGTTCAGGTTTTCAGCATTATTAAAAATATCTTCTTTTATGTTCAACAGAGTCAAAAAAAACTCATCAGAAATGATGACAGAAGTTTCCTTTTTGGGTAAACCACACAACTACTTGCAAATATGCTCATGTTACATTCCCTCGAGTTAGACAGTTCAGTTTATTCTTCTTTTTTTTTAAAGAGCCTCTATTATGGGTTTTTGAGAATGACCTTCCATGTATTGTGTAACACAGCTCTAAGTGAAGTGAATTATTCAGCTAAGACTTAAATCTGCAAGTGCGCAGTGTTTAAAACTGTTGATTCATTTATAAAAGAGTCGACTCGCAGTGCTTCAAATGAATCGTCTTGATAACGAGTCTTTAGCCGTGCCGGCGTGACCAGGAAATGGAACTTAAGCCCCGCTCAGGGCCGGATTAACCAATGGGCCTTATAAGCACAGGCCCAGTGGCCCGAGCGCACTTGGGGCCCCTGCGAGGGGGGAGAAGAAAAAGACAATTTCGGGGGTTTTTTTTAGGCTAACTGTAAATAGCGCACCTAGTTGGAATAAGCTATTCACGCTTTATGCCCATCGATGCTTGATTGACAAAGACAACATGAGTAAAGAGCAGGGCCAGACGGAATCTGCGGACGTTTTTTGCTATTTCTGTGGAGAATTTTGGTAAAAATCTGCGGATTTCTCTGCAATTATTTTGGGAGTATCCAGCGGAGTATCATAACTTACACCTTAATATATTAAATAAAAAGTAATAAATTACTGAATAAAAACTGAATAAATTCAGATTTACATATTTACTCAAGTAAATAAACAGAATTAATGATAGGCTAAAAATCTGTGGAATTCTGCGGGAGCAGATTCCGTGTGGACCTAGTAAAGAGCTATGCAGCATCAGAGCCTGAGTGGCGTACCTCGTAATGTGCACAGCAACATCTTTTGACACGATTGTTCAACAACCCGGTTCGAATCCACCAACTGCTGAAATTGTGCTACTTTTTTTCTCCCCATTACATATCAGATTAGAAATATATTTATTTTTAACAGCAAGGAAACATTTTTAATAAATCATGCAAATGTGAAATAAAGTCAAGTGCCTCGTGGGTATTTAATAATGTTTAGCCTTAATAAAGGTGCCTCCTTCTCTGTAAAAACTATATTGCTCAGACAACTGTATTTCCTCTGAGCAAAAAACTCACATATAACTATTATTATTATGTTTAAATTGTATTTTTTTCTTTAACTTAACAGAATGCTGTAATTGGTCAAGCGCGGAAACGTCAGTTTTGAAATAACCCGCACTAAACTGAGCGGACTGTAGTGTAACGTTAGTATTAATCATGGATCAAAAATGAGTGGACAAGTGGATTTAGCAAACGCGAGAGAAAGAGGAGAGGAGGCATCTTTATTGAGGCATTTTCCATACACACCTTCTTCAAACAGACCCATGATCAGGAGGATGAGGGTATAGAAGACGACGTTATGGTAACGTTAGATCAGTAAGCTAGCATTAACCAGGCGGAGGAGGCTAACGGCAGCGCAGCGCGGGCTGGATTCACCGTGAGAGAAACAGGTAGAAAAAGGAGAGAGAGAGGGAGAGAGAAAGGCCCCGAAGAGGAGAGAGACCGTAGAGGAGAAGAGGTATAGTGTGTGTGATTTTCTGATACTTTTAGGTTTATAATCAAGTTGATCTATGCTGTTTGCCAACTCTTCATCATGAGAAGAGTAGAGAGAATACAGAGAGAGGAAGAGAGAGACAGTAAATCATTAATAAGTGTGTGTATTATTGGAGAGGCATTGTGTGATATAGCCTATGCCATGCAAACAATATGCTCTATCAGTTTGTAAAAGCTCTACATTAAAAATACCCTTAAAAATTATATATAGTACTGTTTCAGTGAACTTGTACAAGTAGACTAAAAAAACATTCATTTTATTAGTATTTTTATTCAATGCTTTGAAAAATAAGTTAAATCTTTGTAAATACATATGTACTATATATCATTTATTTAAATATGTGGGCAACAAATTATAGATTAATTTTAATAAAAAAATATTATATTATTATTATTTTTTAAATTCAACTATAGGGGTACGGCCAGGTAGGGGGCCTTACAAGATAATGTGCCCAGGAGCTCCTGAGTTCTTAATCCAGGCCTGGCCCCGCCTATTTGTTGCACGCACAATCCCGGGAAAATTTAAAAAACCCCAGCCCCGCCCACAAACACAGTAGCAAAGAAAAAGAAGAAGGACACTGTAGCAGACGCCAGTTGAATCATGTCGCGAAGACGCTGTGCTCTGAAGTGTGAGGGGAAAGTTTGTGTTATTTTCTCTACTCAAAGATGAAACAGTGAAGAGTCAGTGGTTGAGGTTTATTTTGGCAAAAATACCTCAACATTACAGCCCAGGCTTGTGCTGTGTTCCTGTCATTTTTCTGATGAGTGCTTTAGATCAGAAAAGTCTGTTGACGTATGGGACTTTGTCAGAGCTCGACAGGAACTTTACAGTACACAGTTTATGGATCAGTTTCTTTCTCTATTTCACAAGTGAAAGTATGTGCAATTAAAATGGTTGCCTCTTTGTTTTCTCTACAAATTATGTATTTTATTGTTTTTTACTACTTATGCTTGTAGTGCATCTGGTTAACTCTTTATATTCTCATATCACGTCTAATGCCATGATGAAAATGCGACGCGTGCCGCTTTGTTTACGGATTTAAATGCGTTTGCATTTAAATGCACAATCCACTGGCACTTGTCGTTGCTATGGCCATCATCAGTTTCCCGGAAAAAAACGTGAGTGTTGGCAGGTATACTCACACATACACTCTGCACTCTGACTACTTCAATATTGTTGATAAGCCATGGTGGGCATTTCTCTCCGTCTCACGCTGAACGCTGTTGACCAATCACAACAGAGTACAATAGGACCAATCAGCGCAGATTAGCATCGCGTTAGGGAGGGGTGTAGAAACAAATTAATTGCTAAATAATCATATGAGTCGCTGCCATAAATTGGTAAAAATAAATGCATATTCTAAAACAATGAAAGTGTTCTTTGACCTTGAATGCACATCAGCCTGTTGTTGGAGACCCCCCCCCCCCCCCAAAAAAAAAAAATTCCAAAGAGTTTTTAAAGTAAAACTTGACTCTTGTGTAGTTAAAGTATGCACCAAGACTGATGGAAATGAATAGCTGCTATGTTCCAGCTTGACATGGCTAGTAACTATACCTATACGCCTCTCGGGAAGTATACATGGGCATTCTGTTTGAATGAGTAAATCAAATTCTTCAAAACTGCTTGCCAAGATTACGATTACATTACATACTATGAATAACCAATAAAAATTGAACAGTAACTGTCCTTTTAGTTTCATTTATAAATGTCCATATCACACAATATCTGCAGAAACTCACACCTAGTCCAAGCCCCTCCCCTGGAGAATTGTCATTCTATACTGATCGCTTATTGGCTCATGTACTAAAAGGTGGGCTTTATTGGCCATATATCAATCACTGATTGGCTCCTGTACTAGAAGGTGGGGCTTCATTCGCCATAATGACTGCTTCACTTTTCCCATTCAAAAGTATACGAGTGACACGTCATGTGTATTCTATAATCTTTGCTATACTCTCATTCTGCAGTAATAATCAAGGATTTTGGACTATTTGTTAGACCCAGAGATCAGCTGAACGGATTAAAATGATCAAACACAACAGTTTAACTCTGAGTGACTTGAAAAATGAGCTTATTTGCCAAAAAGCCTTCCTTTAAATACGTCATAATTAATATAAAACAAAAGAAAGTATATTGTTTGCTTTCATAACTTAAATTACGGTCAATGTAACTGCATAGAGACTCAAAATGTGTGTGTCTGTGTGTGTGTGTGTGTGTGTGTGTGTGTGTGTGTGTGTGTGTGTGTTTTTTATAATCAGTGAGGGACCACTGACTTCTCAAAATATCACAAGAACGCAAGCATGTTTGGAGTGAATAACGACAGAATTTTCACTTCTGGCCTTTTAATGATTCCTCTCTCTACAGCATATCTCCAAATTAATCAAAAATCAACCCTGAAACCTGTTTCCAAAAATCATCAGAAAATTTACAAGTACAAAAACAAAATTTTTGTGAATTTTTTATTATTATTATTAAATATATTGCAGGGATAGTAGTACCTGTGTAATATTTTGAAATGAATTTCTTCTACCTGATTTGGGCGTAAAAATGTATTGTTGACCAAATATCATCTATAAATGGGAAAGAAAAATATTGTTTCCATTTCAAAATGGCTTTCAGGAAACATGTTCCACCAATGCGTAAAGCACTTTGAGTGTGCAGGAAACGTGCTATTTAAATGTAAGGAATTATTAATATTAATTATTATTTATTAATTTCTATGTGAAACACTTTCATGAGCCCATTTAGCCAATAAGACAAAAACATAGTTTTACTAAAGTAAACTTACATTTATCCAAAAAAATAAACCTGACTGTATTTTTTGTAGTAAAGTCGAGGTTAATTGTGTTAAATATGCCATTTCAGCCTGCAGAATGGCATTTCAAACTGTGGCCTAACAAAAATATAGAAAATAAATATCGAGTTTCTGTAATATAAAACTAAACAATTCCTCTCCCTGTATAGTTCCTAAAGTTAACTAGACAGAAACAAATGTATGCTAATATTAACAGAATCACTCAAATAGCAATTAATCTGACTGATGTTAACGTTAAAGGTTTGATCGAGCTTTTAAGTAAAGCAATAGATAGTTTAAAGTTACAGTACCGTTAATATAACATTAATATTTACATTAAGTTGCATCAATGTTAGCATTAGCATCAAATGCTAATTAGCGCTACTAGCCTGTGACATACAGTAATAAACGTTCTAATTACACTGACTTTAATATTCATTGGTTTAATTTGTAATTATTTATTTTATATATGTTATTTTTTCTTTTTAATTTGCATTTTTCACTTAGTGAAGGCGGGGACAGTTGACTAACGTTAGTAGCTCTAAATTAGTTGACTGGAATGCTGTGACGGTGTTAGCATGTAGCATGTTCACACATAAAATAAGCACAGTCCGCAATTAAAACCATTTCATACCTTTTGTTGTAACTTAATAAAATCTACTGCAATTAATGTCAACAAAGAGGTTTAATCCACAAGAATTTGATCATTATTCCTACCTGTTAGCGTTCACATCGGTTCAGTCCTTATTTAGGCTAGAGTGGGTTATTTTTTGAGAATGAATCTGTGGATTTAAATAAATTGTGAGAGTCGATTCATCCTTGACCTATTTATAAATACAACAGTTGCTTTGTTGCTGAATAAATGTCTTATTCACTTAAGACAGTGTCCTACCACCACCTATTGGCGGCTTCAGGTAATACATGGATAACTTCATTTTGTTGCATATTTTTCTTTATAATTTATTATTTGAAGCATTATTCATTTAAAAAGAATTCACACGAATAACGAATTTATATATTCATAACATATAAAATATAATATAAACGATAATAATAATACTGTTAAAAATAATAAATAATTGATAATGAAAATATAAAATAACTGAAATGAGCTACTCAAAATAAATGAATCATACACACACACGCACACGCACACACACACACACACACACACACACACAAACACACACGTATAAATATATATAAACATGGTAATAATTCTAATAAAAAGCAAAAACGCAGAAAAAGTTGTGCAAGACAGAAAAAAATTACATAGGCCTAAGTGGAAAATTAATTTAATTAATAATTGGAAAAAAATGTGTATATAAGCAGGTGGCTGTGTGAGCACATTAAGGCGAATGAGCCAGTCAGTCTAGCGCGGCCCTGCATTAGAAGTTTGTTGTGTTTTAAAAAGTCTCTACGTCATACCAAATGGAACTGTGGAACTCTGACATCATCAGTGACAGTATAAAGCTTTTTGACGTAGCAGAAACTCTCAGTAGCTTCTTTGGATGTCTAGTAGTTCAGTACTTTCTGCGATTCAACAGTACAGTGATAAAATGGCATTTTCAAAACTGATTAACCGTCTGAAGAAAGCGTTTGGTGTTAAGTGTGCGAACGAACAACCGTGTGAGCCACTCGAACCCACCGGCAGCACGACAGAGAATCACCGTCATCTGATGACCGATGACCCGGCCGTCGCTGCAGGAAAACAGGCAGGGAGACAGAAAAAGAGGAAACTCAAATTGTCTCCCATCTTCTTCGCCTGTTTTTCCAGAAGAAGAGCTACTGTTGTTGGTAAAATAGATTTATGAGCACTTTTAATTACTAAAGCATACTGTTAAACACACCAAACACATCACATAAGTGTTTAAAGATCAGAAATGAACATTAACTGGAAGACATTTTAGAAAGAGTTTCTTAAAGCCACAGTTCACATAAACAAGACAATTCTGTCATAATTTACTCCTTAAACCTGTTTGAGGTGCTTTCAGCCATTGACTTCCACAGTATTTTGTGTTCCTACAATGAAGGTTAATGGCTGCTGATTTCAGGAATTTTCTTCAGAATTTGTAGTTTTGTGTAAAAAACAGAAAAAATAAGAATTATTTGTTTTAGGATTTTTTATTTCAGTGAGCTTTGCCTTTAGATATATAGTTTACTTGTTTGCTAATTCAATGCAGAAAACCCATGAAGATCATCAATAAAAACACATTGAGTAATGTTTCTGCAAATGAACTGTTCAAATATCTTGTCAAAAAGAGTTGTAGAGTCATATTAATGATGTTCCTTCCTCTCTTTAGATCAGCTATGTGTGCAGGAGATCCACGAACTTCACGCAGAGCCCATTAGTAGCTCTAAATTCTTCTGCACTGCTGTGAGCAACCTGGAGCTGGAAGTTCTCCAACCTCCAGCTCTTGATGCTCCAGCAGACGAAGATTTGGACTTTAAACCGGAAGTGAACAGCTTTGACTCTGCAGTGGTCATTGAGAACGACTCTGCAGAGCTTTACTTCCCAGCAGACAACGAATCCTCCCTCAGTGAGGACAGCCTGGAGCAAGAGCTTGATAGTCCTCCAAGTTCACCATCCGATGAGGACAATGAACTTCCAGTGAGCCAGCAGCTCATAACAGATGACATCTGTGACTCTGCCCTGGATGAAAACTCGAACCCTTTACCGGATCAGGTCTCACAAGAGGACTCTGCTGTGAAGTCTACAGCAGATGATGGGACCTGCTTGGACAATAGTAAGTTTATTGCTGGAGTTCAGAACATTTGTTTAGGCTCATCAAACTTTGTAAAATTATACAGTTGAAGTCAAAATTATTCGCCCTCCTGTGATTTTTTATTAATATTTTTTAAATATTTCCCAAATGATGCAGAGCAATAAAGTTTAAGTATTCAGAACTTTAAGCTGAACACTGGTATCTTGAAAATATCCAGTAAATATGATGTACTGTCATCACGACAAAGATAAAAGACATCAGTTATTAGAAATGAGTTATTAAAACTATCATGTTCTGAAATCTGACAATAATTCTGACTTCAACTGTTTGTGTTTTTATTTGGTTTATAATTTAATGACATTTTCTTAATTTTTAACAGATGACATCAGCTGCCGCTACAAACTCGGAAAGCAGCTTGGTGAAGGAGGTTTCGGCTCCGTGTATGAGGGGATTCGCATACAGGATGGTCTGCAGGTATTCATTTTTGTAGACTCAAATCCTCTGATGAAGTTCCCTGTTTAAAGAACATCATCAGAGCTTTCATTGT
Source organism: Danio rerio (assembly GCF_049306965.1). NCBI lineage: Eukaryota > Metazoa > Chordata > Actinopteri > Cypriniformes > Danionidae > Danio > Danio rerio. Next base: position 9,496,868 of record NC_133188.1, read on the forward strand.
TTGGACATTTCTGCTGACGAATGAATCCTCTGTTCAGGATTTATGACTGAATGAAATGATCTCCGTGCACTTGTTAATTGTTCACTTGTTCCTTTAAACAGGTGGCAGTTAAATTTGTCCAGAAGACCCCAAATATGCAAGATGTCAGCTCTGTGAGTAGACTACACTTTCTGTTCGCTGTGTTCAGTTTATAAAGTCTTATATTTATTATAGACCACAGGCTGTGGTCAGAAACCCTTGTTTGAAAACCAACATTATTATTTTGTTTTCAGTCATGTGACCAGCCACTTCCTCTAGAGATCACCTTGGCAAACATGGCCAGCGGTGGCTCCAGGTGTGCGAACATTATTCAGCTTCTGGACTGGCAGGTCTTTGAAAACCATTATGTCATGGTGATGGAGCGGCCTAGTCCAAGCATGGACCTGGAGGCATTCCTTGAAGTCAGCGGTGGAGTCCTCAGTGAGAAAACAGCACATACCATCATGAGGCAAGCTGTTTATGCGGCCAACGTGTGCTGTTACCGCGGGGTGTTCCACCGGGACATTAAGCTTCAAAACCTGCTGGTGAACCCCGACACACTGGAAGTCAAGCTGATCGACTTCGGGTGTGGAGACTTCATGATGGAATCAGCCTACAGTCTCTTCTCTGGTAGGTGTTTTGAATAGTGTGGTCAAAAGTATCGACTTCGGTACCAATCGATTCTGACATTTAACAAGTCAATTTGAGCGCTGTTAAACACCACTGATTGGCCATTGGTGTTCACATGCTCAGCAAATATGACTGTGATGAGTGTCGGTATCGATTGGTAGTTGATACTTTTGACAACACTAGTTATGAATGTGCATAAGCATTATTAATATACGTATTGAAAGCTGGTTAATTAGCACAGCTGAAGCCCATCTGGTATATATATTCAACATGATGCTAAACTAAACGTCTCTCCTCCAGGCACAGAAGCGTACATCCCGCCAGAGTTTTATGAAAAAGGATGCTACCGGGCCAAACCAGCGACGGTCTATTCTCTTGGGGTTCTTCTGTTCACAATGCTCCATGGAGAATTCCCATCAGCGTATGACCTGTACTACCTTCAACATGACTGGTCCAAATTTACCCTCTCTCAAGGTGAGATGTTCATCAAAGAACAATTAAGTGAAACAGCTTAATAATAATAATAACAATAACCTCACCTCTCCATTTCTTCTTCACAGAATGCTGTGATATGATGAGGGCTTGTCTGCATGAGAATCCAGAGTGCAGAATTCCTCTAGAAGAGATGCCTTACCACGACTGGTCCATGCTGGAGTTCTGAGTCACATTAGCAGAATGTTTTGTATATTTGATTTTTGTACATGTCTGTAATAAAGATATATTTTATTGAACTCACTTGTGTTGTGGCTTATATTGTGATCTAGCCCCAGTGTTGTCAGATTGTGTGGATTTAAAATGGTTTTGTTAGGGGTGACAAAAATTTGGCATGAGGTTTGAACAGCATCCAGTCCTTTCCAACACACACTGCAGTTGACACTGGCGTCATTACGGCGCACTTTTAGAAATACACTTTTTCAGAATGCTGTACAGCGCTGACCCAAAACCTAAACATATCAGTCACTGCGACATAAGCAAATCATCCATAAATATTCCAATGGTTTATTGTGAAATCAGAGCTGTTCAGAAAAATGTATTAAAATACAAACGTCGTAACATGAGAATGTGAGACTCAATACAAAACATCAGCATTTTCACAATAAGAGCACCCAGTTTTATTAAGGTCGTTGAGTGTTTGTTGCCATCATGACAATCCTAAACAAAATATTCAGTGATATTCCTTCAAATCAATACTGATAGTGTAGTTTGCGCAGACACACTGAGGTTTATCCAGTGTACAGAAGTCTGAATCATCCACATGATTTCATACGCTTCCAGAAACACGTTTACTACACGAATGTCCAGCGTTTGCTAAAACTGTTCAACTCTTTAGATGATTCCTTTCTTACAACATCTCCAACTATGACAGCTTCTCATTACTCACCATTTCTTAATCTTACTAAATACTTGACTTGATGTCACTCTGTGGACTCTGGGGTCATGTGCAGCATGAGCAGGTCGGCCCCCCGGCGGACCACCACATTTAAGCTTTCGCTGGTCCTCACAGCATTATATATCTCCTCCGACGTGTTTACCTTTACCCCATTGATCTCAATAATAACATCTCCTGGCTTCATTCCGGCTCTGCAAAACAGAAAACAGGAAATGACATCATCAAAAGGATGCCTTAATTAACAGCTGATAACATCATGTTCAGAGAGCAGCACACCTGTTGGCTGGAGATCCTACAATCACACGGTGGATGAGAACTCCATGAGAAACATCAGGGAAGGACGGGTCTCGCATCCTTAGCTCTTTGATTATACTGAGGAGGGGAAAAAGAGAATTTAAAGATAATAAAAGACTCACTTCAGTGCAAAGTTTATTTGTGTTGACAGGAATGTGTGCACAGGCAAATACGCAAAAGTGTAATCCATGTAACAGTTTGGACAAACACACGTGAGCTAATAATATTGATTATTAACCAGTGTCTGCACATTTTATGACCAAAATTTATGAGCAATTTATTTTTAGTCAGGGCTGTGGATATCGTTCAATATCCATAACACACATTTAATCTGATTGATTATAGCATGTACTGATAAATTAGAGGTGCAGTAGGTGATCTGCCAAAATGCTAATCGGTTAACATATTAGCCTTGGACGGCGGAGAGGGACTGTGATGCAAAGCCACGCCTCCAGAAATCGCGAATGCGTGCACCGCGTCACAACAGCAGACAACCCACTAGTTAGTGTCATTCGCCAGTTAGTTAGTGTTCGGCCGGCGCCGTGCAGGAATTACATTTATTACTAAGCCACACTTACATGCTATTTCAGAGCAAATATTCAGAGTCTGTCTGTCTGTCTGTGTATCCATCTTAAATTTTACTGAGAAACTGCTCAAAATACAAAAGTTTCACTCATAATTGTTAAATACAAAAACATCAAGTATAAATTTAGAAAAAAGATAATAATTTTTTCTATTCAACATTACTACAAATAAATGTAAATTTCCAGAGGTCTCTAAATTGGTATTTGGACACTCTAAAACAGTTTGGTTACAAACTAACCAAAATAAAGAAATTGATACACGTTTAAAACTAAACCAAAATGAATAAATGATATAATTATTCCATTATTTATTATCCATTTATTAATTCATTTACCTATGATTATTAGAAAATATTAAATCATTTGGTTTAATGAAATAATCATCAGAACAAGAAACTAGAACTGTCATCAACTGAGTAAATGTATTAGATTAAGAATTTTGTCAACACATATATAAATTATTTACAGAACTGTTTAAATCAATACCACAATTAAACTCATGTCATTTGGGACAAAAAATATTTAGTGATATTGCTCAATTCTACATTATGTATACAAAACTAAAACCTTAAATGGGAATTTTTGTTTCCCCAATATCTTGAATTTTACAAGGCTCATACAGGCACAGCCTAAAGAAAATCAAGGACTTAAGCACTTTTTTCCAGCACCTATTTTTATTTTCAAGACTGACACGCAACATGTTAAAACACTGCACAGGAATAAATATAACTAAAAACCATTAATATTCATAATATTAATAATATAATTAATTAATCAATTGTGTATTAATAATATAATAAACCTGCACTAAATGTGCTTGTGAAAATGTTTTTTTTTTTGTACTCAAGTAAAAATACTATTACACTGCTAAAATAATACAAGTTTTGGTAAATTATACTAACATTGGGTAAAAGTACAAAGTACTCTTTTAAAAACTAAGAGTACTAGTTTTGGGAAAAAACTCAGATTTTCATTATGGCTCTTTTTAAAAGAAATAATAATAAATTTATTTGAATGGTTTAATTGCTTAAATCACAAAGCTACATATATAAAAATGTGCACTAACAAAGGAAGTATGGTCGATTTTTCCTTCCATGACAATTAATCTTTTTCAATAGTACTGGCAAAACTACCACATACTCTATAAGACCAGAGACACATTTTGTCCATGTTTTTAAACAATATTTTCAAGTTTTGAAAGATTTAAGTATATGATGAAAAGATTTAAATTTAGCCTTTTATTTACATATTTTACACCATTTTTCTTATTTGCTCATTCTTGTCTTTACAATATGGCAAATTTGTTTCTTTAATAGCTGTACAGCACATGGAAATATTATTTTACACTTGATCTTAAACTGAAATAATTTTACAAAAAAGACAAGTACACTGTCAGTAATAAAATAATAAAGCAAATGGCTTTGTTTAACTCTAGGTATTTGAAATATGACAACACTGCATTTTTCAAAGCAGTGTTTGAAGAGTCTTATTGTTCATTATGATAAATGTAACAGCAGATTGCTTTGACCTGTAATGCCTGTACAATTCAGTGATGCTTTAAGACAGATCAGAATACAGCTATAATGTATAAATCCCACAAATACCCCAAACAGAAACATTTCTAGCATAATTCTTTTGTCTTAAAGAAATATAAAAAGTTCCAACTTTGCTCAATCTAAGTTTCATTTGACGATACAGCCAAACAAAAAGTCTGTAATCTAATTACTAAATTTAGTCAAGGAGCAAAGATAAATAACTTCTACTTTATTATTGAAGAGATCGCGATTGTATACAGTCTGATCACATACACGATATGATGAGAGGACTTGCAGGTAATTTGAAAAAGCCTATTTAAGAGCTTGCATATCTGTTTTTGCGATTTATGTACATGACTGCGCTCTCATGTTAAAATAAAGCGCTCAATACGTTTGCAGAAATGAGTAATTGCACAATATTTGCATTCCCGCGCCGACATTCAGAAGAGTGACAGACAAGTCAGAAGAAGAGAGCGGAGAGAAGAGAGCAAAATGTGCGTGTAGATCATTGAAATGGCAGGAAGTGTCCGCGGTTTTATTACTCTTGCTAATAACATGGACATCTCTATAGTGAAAACATCCCAAAAGCATTATTCCAATAAAAAACTTGTTTTTAAGTTGTTTTTTTGTTGGCACTGCAACACAGAAAGGCCTTTGTCCCGCTCTTACATTTCAAGTAAAACTAGACAAGGTTGACTGTGATTGGCCACTTTTCATATCATTTAAATCACTGCTTCGGAATCACGTTAGTTTGTGCGGGTATTTTTGCATTAAATTGTCACAAAAATTCACAAACATTTTTATTTTTCGGGCGTGAAAATTGCATACAAATTCTCCTTGATAAATTAAGCACTTTTCAACAGAACAAGCCAATTTTCCAGGTATTCCAGCACTTGAATTTCTAAGAGCCAAATCTAGTGGCATATAACAAAAATCTGTAGATTCCATAATGTATGAATTTTGCTCTCCTGTAAAATTGTAATAAAAGTGTTTGGCACCTGGGGGTCAAAGTCAACATCATCACTCCAATGTAACGCCTTTTCCATCCCGATTCTCCAAACCAAGACTCTGAAAAAAAGACCCAATAACCGGGAAACGGGCCTGGGTATGGTTCGGATAGCATAGTGTAAGTACGCCCTAAATACCTAAAACCAGAATTTTCTACCACTGAATAAGGTTGCATGTCTGCGGCTATAAATACTCCTACCGCACTTGTGATCATTTTACAGAGCGGCACACGTCACATCAGCCGGTGTGTGAATGAAGTGCTTGATGCATCACTGAGACAGCGCGCAGTCCTCCGCTATCTGCAGACACTTCCAATCCAAAACAGCAGTAAAAAGGAAAGAAATCTGTGCGTTAAGGATCTTTCCAATGTATTATTGAGCCTTTTCTAGTTTTAAATTTCAGGTAGGCCTACTTTGTGTGTGAAGAGCAGGTAATAACCCACTCAGTTCCAGTGTTGCGAACGCGATCTGCTGATCTAACAGCTACATGATTTAGAAACAGAAATGAACTCGTCGTTTCAGGTCGAAATGAACCAATATAATATATATTATATTAAAATAAATTAATATAATGTAATATAATAAATTAATATTTATTTAAATTAACAGGAACAAATAGTGTTGGAGAAAGTTTTTCATGTTGTCATGAACGTGACACGCAGTTTGAATTGTAAATAAACGGAGAATGATTGACAGGCGCAGCGGAGGGGAGCGCAGAACTGAACATGAATTTAAGCATGTGAATATTGATCTGCACTGTAAAAAATTGCTGTTAAAAAACGGTCAGATTCCACAGAAAAATTATGTTTTTTCACTAAAACAGTAGTATTCTGTTAAAAACAGTGCATTCTGGGTAACATTTTGTTTTCGAGAAAGTAACCAACTGAAGAAAGCTGTGAGCTAACAGAGTTTAGATTCGATATTTTGAAGTCTGTGTTTAAAATCACACTTTGTGCCCTTGTTCACTATTCCATCAACTAGTTCACCAATATAGTTCACCTGACAGTTTTAATGAACATTAATGAGAGAATTCAGACACTGATGAACACCCGCTGTTAATAATCACAAGTACTGAAGGAAAGAAACACAAACAGTGACGTCAGTCATTAAATAAAATCAAATAAAATAAAACACCTTCAGTCTCAGCAGAGGATCATTAAACAACTCCACAAACAACAGCAGACACACTTATTCCTGACTAATTTGACTTCCATACTATTTACATTGAGATCCAACAGAAATTTAGGTGTTTTTCGTGTCACCGTAATGGAGTGAGGGGCTGGTTTAGTTGGTGTCTTCACCCTTAAACTTATTTATTTAGACTTTCCTGCTGCTTTAAAACAGAGTTTACAAAACACTTTTATTATAGCATTGATGTGGAAAAGTCAATAGATAGATTAATCTATTTGTCTGAAGATAGTTCTGATAAATGTTTGGGTATAAACCTGGATGAAGGGTATCATTCAATAAATTTTATGCTTAGTTGCAGATATTAATTTAATTAATAAGTGGAAACATAAAAGATACTTATATAATTACTTTACAGTTAAGAGATAACATACAAACACAGTTCAGTTAAGATAAAGACACACTCAGACCTCATGAATCAGACCTTGTACCTCAACAATGGTAACAATTAAAATGTTTCATACTGCAATGCATGCTGGTTGTGGCACAGTACAAATTTCCCAGCATGCATTGCGGCATGAATAAATGTAGTATAATGGTCTTACAGTTTTCTTTATTTGCGTTTTATTCTGCTTTTATTTATGTTTAGACTTTTAGTTGCCTGTTTGTGAGTTAAACTGTTAATTTTGTTACTTGTCACCATAGTTGAGGTTCATATGCTGATTATTGATGTCTGTTTGAGTGCAACTTACATCATAGAGCAAAGTGTTTTTGTCCAAGATATTCTTAAAAACTTCTAGAAATCATTGCCACATATATTGTGAAACAATAGAATTAACGTTGAATAAGAGCAGTAAATAATATTACATTAAATTAGAACAGATTCTGGCATTTAATAGCAACATAAACATTACCAGACATTCTTTAGGTTTTTGGCTGGCTTGCCACATCAAGTAAGTTTTTTAAACGAAGCTCCTAAAAATTGCAGCAGCCAAAATATATTATTGATAATGATGTCAGGGCTAAAAGCCCAACTAAAGCAAACTCTGTTCTCCATGATGGTGACGTAAAATGTTACCCTTACTCTCAAGAAGAACTTTAGTAGATGTTACACAAAAATAAACGTTTCAGTAATAAGTGAAGCTGGTGATGATGTTTGTAGAGTTGTTTAATCATCCGCTGATCATTCAAATGATTTAATCATTTGTTGACCTTCAGGTTATTTTATTATAATGCTGTGACTAAAGTTGTAGTTTTGTATGTTCTGTTCTTGTTTTTTCCCTTCAGTATTTCTTCATTTGTTCATCGTTAATCCTCAATCATCATTTAATTAGTCGTTTGATTAATTCATTTACTTCAGCTTTGCTACACGTTTCTTGAACACTCAGTAGTGTGGACACTTCAATTAAAACTGAAGTATATGCTCTGGGGTTCAAAGGGTTAAAGGTGTGAGAGGTAAAATCACAGTGTAAAATGTATTTTAACAGTAATTTACTGTTAATTTAAACTACGGAAATAGACTGTAAAAAAACAGTAGATTGCTGGCAACCACAGCTGCCATAGTTTACTGTTAAATAAAGGAAAAAACAGTATTTTACTGTAAAACCTGAAGCTAATTTCTTCTGTGTGTCACCGTTGTGGAGAAGAGTAGAGCCAGTGTATGAGTTAAAGATGAACAGTGAACTGCTGATGTTGTTCTGCATGTTTCTCTATTTAAAGATAGCGGCTGTTTAGTTGCTGATGCAGTCAGAATCTTTGGTAGTTCCAGATTTACATGTATGTGTGCTGTTGTGAAATATGAGACGTTAGAGTTAAACCGAACTTTTCTAATTAACTAAAATAAGTTATCATTATAAGTATACTTCTAAGCATGTATAGCACAATACTTCATAAACTCATTCAGCAGTTGACCAATTTGAGGCAGTTGCTTTCAGTGAACAAAATGAGTTCCCTTGAGTATTGTGTAAATCAATGTAGTTCATGTATTTTTACAGCGACATACTGTAAAATAACAGTACACTGCTGGCAACAGCAGCTGCCAGTATTTTACTGTTTTTTAACGGGACAATTTTTAACAGTGTGTACTTCACATTAAACTATAGAATGGCTTCAAAACATTTGGGATACAGTAGGCCTACAAGACAATTTTCTACTGTCTTATAAAAGGCTAACTTTTTGGCTTTTCTTTGCTTATAAATTACACAGAATATAGAGCACGTGCAAGATGGGATTTGCAGTAAAAATATGCAGTATTGAACCGATATCCAATCCAAGTATCAGGATCGGTGCAGCCCTAATTAAAAAATTAAATATCCCCAAAAGATTACAAATGTTAACAGTACAACCTCAAAGCTCCATCTGTACCTTAACATTGATTTTGATGGTGGCGATGTCTGCAGCCTGGTCTACATCCTGAACTGTGGCGTTGTAAGTCTCACCATTGGTCAGTTTGACACGAACACCACGCTTGTTGGCGACCACATGGGCATTTGTCACTATCTGGCCATCGCTACTTATTATAAAGCCAGAGCCATTCGAGATGGGAACCTCACGGCCAGAAAAGGGGTGTCTGAAAAGAAAGAGTGTAATATTAGTCACAATTCCCAAACACAACTGAAACTAAAACCATCTGGTCATCTTAAAATAGAAACAAGTGATCCAAAAATCTCTATAGAGAAAATCAACATAAAACACCCTGCTGAAAAAAACAATCCTGTTGTGCGCGCGCATGTAAAGGTAACTGGGTGAACAAGTCAAACAAAGTATATACACAAGAGAACATAAAAATATACAACAATTCAAAAAAAATGAAGCAAGAATAATAAAGATTTAAATAAAACATATAATAGATAGATAGTACAATAATAATAATGATAGTAATAATGTCAGTGAAAATGACAACAGCATTATTAATAACAACAACAACAACTACAACTACCACTTATGATTACTTAACATTCAGAAATTAAACAGAATTAACAAAAAATATTGTAAATATACGTGTAGTGTTAAAACATTGTTGGGTTTTACAACCCTGCGAAATGTGAGAATGTTTTAACAATAGAAATGATAAAAAAGTAAAGAATTAGGTTAACTTGATTGTTTTTATAAATGTAAGTGAGTTGAACATAAAACAGTCAAGTTGCCCCCAATAAACTTAAGAATTGAGTTGCTTCAACACGTTAAATAAGTATTTTATAAATGTCTGATAACAATAATTTTGTTAATAATAATGACATTTGGGGAAAAAGGGTTTGGTTCTATTTTTATAGTAAGTAAATGTTTATAATTTAAAATGTTTATAATAATTAGATGTTTTGCCGCCTTGTTTTTGAGTTGTGCAATGCAAAAAGACCCTCTTATAGCAAGATTAGGGAAGCACCGAAATGAAGCTTGTTGATTGAAACTGAAAATTCTAGATGCATTTGGCTGAAAACTGACACTGAAAAGGCTTTTTAATAATTGGAAATTATTTTAATAAATAAAAAAATATAGTTTTATATCAAATAATAAAGTAATTTGGCGACGCAGTAGGTAGTGCTGTCACCACACAGCAAGAAAGTCGCTGGTTCGAGCCTCGGCTGAGTCAGTTGGCATTTCTGTGTGGAGTTTGCATGTTCTCCCTGCGTTCGCGTGGGTTTTCTCCGAGTGCTCTGGTTTCCCCCACAGTCCAAAGACATGCGGTACAGGTGAATTGGGTAGGCTAAATTGTCCGTAGTGCATGAGTGTGAATGAGTATGTATGTATGTTTCCCAGAGATGGGTTGCAGCTGGGAGGGCATCCGCTGCGTAAAAACATCTGCTGGATAAGTTGGCGGTTCATTCCGCTGTGGTGACCCCAGATTAATAAAAGGACTGAGCCAAAAAGAAAATAAACGAATGAATGAATAAAGTACTTTTGTGAGGCTTTTAAATTAAACGCAATAACTTCAATTAACAGTGAAATTAATAGTAAAAATAAAAGTGATTCCATCATTTACTCACCCTCTGCATATTTGAACTCGTTATGAGTTTCTTTCTTCTGTTAAACACAAAAGAAGACATTTTCAATAATGCTGAAAACCTCTAGCTATTGACTTCTATTGCAGGAAAAATAACTACTATGGAAGTCAATGTTCAGGTTTTCAGCATTATTAAAAATATCTTCTTTTATGTTCAACAGAGTCAAAAAAAACTCAGAAATGATGACAGAAGTTTCCTTTTTGGGTAAACCACACAACTACTTGCAAATATGCTCATGTTACATTCCCTCGAGTTAGACAGTTCAGTTTATTCTTCTTTTTTTTTAATGAGCCTCTATTATGGGTTTTTGAGAATGACCTTCCATGTATTGTGTAACACAGCTCTAAGTGAAGTGAATTATTCAGCTAAGACTTAAATCTGCAAGTACGCAGTGTTTAAAACTGTTGATTCATTTATAAAAGTCAACTCGCAGTGCTTCAAATGAATCGTCTTGATAACGAGTCTTTAGCCGTGCCGGTGTGACCAGGAAATGGAACTTAAGCCCCGCTCAGGGCCGGATTAACCAATGGGCCTTATAAGCACAGGCCCAGTGGCCCGTGCGCACTTGGGGCCCCTGCGAGGGGGGAGAAGAAAAAGACAATTTCGGGGTGTTTTTTTAGGCTAACTGCAAATAGCGCACCTAGTTGGAATAAGCTATTCACACTTTATGCCCATCGATGCTTGATTGACAGAGACAACATGAGTAAAGAGCAGGGCCAGACGGAATCTGCGGACGTTTTTTGCTATTTCTGTGGAGAATTTTGGTAAAAATCTGCGGATTTCTGTGCAATTATTTTGGGAGTTTCCAGCGGAGTATCATAACTTACACCTTAATATATTAAATAAAAAGTAATAAATTACTGAATAAAAACTGAATAAATTCAGATTTACATATTTACTCAAGTAAATAAACAGAATTAATGATAGGCTAAAAATCTGTGGAATTCTGCGGGCGCAGATTCTGTGTGGGCCTAGAAGAGCTATGCAGCATCAGAGCCTGAGTGGCGTACCTCGTAATGTGCACAGCAACATCTTTTGACGCGATTGATTATCAACCCGGTTCGAATCCACCATCTGCTGAACTTGTGCTACTTTTTTTCTCCCCATTACATATCAGATTAGAAATATACTTATTTTTAACAGGAAGGAAACATTTTTAATAAATAATGCAAATGTGATATAAAGTCAAGTGCCTCGTGGGTATTTAATAATGTTTAGCCTTAATAAAAGTGCCTCCTTCTCTGTAAAAACTATATTGCTCAGACAACTGTATTTCATCTGAGCAAAAAAATCACATATAACTATTATTATTATGTTTAAATTGTCTTTCTTTCTTTAACTAAACAGAATGCTGTAATTGGTCAAGCATCAGTTTTGAAATAACCCGCACTAAACTGAGCGGACTGTAGTGTAACATTAGTATTAATCATGTATCAAAAATGAGTGGACAAGTGGATTTAGCAAACGCGAGAGAAAGAGGAGAGGAGGCATCTTTATTGAGGCATTTTCCATACACACCTTCTTCAAACAGACCCATGATCAGGAGAATGAGGGTATAGAAGAAGACGTTATGGTAACGTTAGATCAGTAAGCTAGCATTAACCAGGCGGAGGAGGCTAACGGCAGCGCAGCGCGGACTGGATTCACCGTGAGAGAAACAGATAGAAAAAGGAGAGAGAGAGGGAGAGAGAAAGGCCCCGAAGAGGAGAGAGACCGTAGAGGAGAAGAGGTATAGTGTGTGTGATTTTCTGATACTTTTAGGTTTATAATCAAGTTGATCTATGCTGTTTGCCAACTCTTCATCATGAGAAGAGTAGAGAGAATACAGAGAGAGGAAGAGAGAGACAGTAAATCATTAATAAGTGTGTGTATTATTAAACACTCAGATTCATAGAACTGGATTGGAGAGGCATTGTGTGATATAGCCTATGCCATGCAAACAATGTGCTCTATCCGTTTGTAAAAGCTCTACATTAAAAATACCCTTAAAAATTATATATAGTACTGTTTCAGTGAACTTGTACAAGTAGACTAAAAAAACATTCTTTTTATTAGTATTTTTATTTAATGCTTTGAAAAATAAGTTAAATCTTTGTAAATACATATGTACTATATATCATTTATTTAAATATGTGGGCAACAAATTATAGATTCATTTTATTTAAAAAATATTATATTATTATTATTTTTTAAATTCAACTATAGGGGTACGGCCAGGTAGGGGGCCTTACAAGATAATGTGCCCAGGAGCTCCTGAGTTCCTAATCCGGGCCTGGACCCGCCTATTTGTTGCACGCGCAATCCCGGGAAAATTAAAAAAAAACCAGCCCCGCCCACAAACACAGTAGCAAAGAAAAAGAAAAAGGACACTGTAGCAGACGCCAGTTGAATCATGTCGCGAAGACGCTGTGCTCTGAAGTGTGAGGGGAAAGTTAGTGTTATTTTCTCTACTCAAAGATGAAACAGTGAAGAGTCAGTGGTTGAGGTTTATTTTGGCAAAAATACCTCAACATTACAGCCCAGGCTTGTGCTGTGTTCCAGTCATTTTTCTGATGAGTGCTTTAGATCAGAAAAGTCTGTTGACGTATGGGACTTTGTCAGAGCTCGACAGGAACTTTACAGTACACAGTTTATGGATCAGTTTCTTCCTCCATTTCACAAGTGTAAGTATGTGCAATTAAAATGGTTGCCTCTTTGTTTTCTCTACAAATTATGTATTTAATTGTTTTTTGCTACTTATAACCGCTTGTAGTGCATCTGGTTAACTCTTTATATTCTCATATCACGTCTAATGCCATGATGAAAATGCGACGTGTGCCGCTTTGTTTATGGATTTAAATGCATTTACATATAAATGCACAATCCACTGGCACTTGTCGTTGCTATGGCCATCATCAGTTTCCGGGATAAATAACAAAACGGGAGGGTGGCGGGAGATGGGTCTGAAATTACAGGAGACTCCCGAAAAAAAAACGTGAGTGTTGGCAGGTATACTCACACATACACTCTGCACTCTGACTACTTCAATATTGTTGATAAGCCATGGTGGGCATTTCTCTCTGTCTCACGCTGAACGCTGTTGACCAATCACAACAGAGTACAATAGGACCAATCAGCGCAGATTAGCATCGCATTAGGGAGGGGTGTAGGAACAAATTAACTGTTAAATAATCATAAGCGTGTCGCTGGCATAATTTGATAAAAATAAATGCATATTTTAAGACAATGAAAGTGTACTTTGCCCTTGAATGCACATCAGCCTGTTGTTGGAGACCCCCCCCCCCCCAAAACAAAACAAAATATGACCCTTTTTAATGTATAATAGGGGCTCTTTAAATCCATTCAGACAAACTCCGGGTCTGACAGAAGAACTTTTAGCTTAGCTTAGCATAGATCCTTGAATCAGATTAGACCATTAGCATCTCGCTCAAAAAATTCCTAAGAGTTTTTAAAGTAAGACTTGACTCTTGTGTAGTTAAAGTATGCACCAAGACTGATGGAAATGAATAGCTGCTATGTTCCAACTTGACATGGCTAGTAACTATACCTATACGCCTCTTGGGAGGTATACATGGGCATTCTGTTTGAATGGGTAAATCAAATTCTTCAAAACTGCTTGCCAAGATTACGATTACATTACATACTATGAATAACCAATAAAATTAAACAGTAACTGTCCTTTTTGTTTAATTTATAAATGTCTATATCACACAATATCTGCAAAAACTCACATCTAGTCCAAGCCCCTCCCCTGGAGAATTGTCATTCTATACTGATCGCTGATTGGCTAATGTACTAAAAGGTGGGGCTTCATTTGCCATAATGACTGCTTCACTTTTCCCATTCAAAAGTATATGAGTGACACGTCATGTGTATTCTATAATCTTTGCTATACTCTCATTCTGGAGTAATAATCAAAGATTTTGGACTATTTGTTAGACCCAGAGATCAGCTGAACGGATTAAAATGACCAAACTCAACAGTTTAACTCTGAGTAACTTGAAAAATGAGCCTATTTGCCAGAAAGTCTTACTTTAAATACGTCATAATTAATATAAAACAAAAAAAAAGTATATTGTTTGCTTTTATAACTTAAATTACAGTCAATGTAACTGCATAGAGAATGTGTTTGTGTGTGTGTGTGTGTGTGTGTGTTTTTTATAATCAGTGAGGGACCACTGACTTCTCAAAATATCACAAGAACGCAAGCATGTTTGGAGTAAATGACGACAGAATTTTCACTTCTGGCCTTTTAATGATTCCTCTCTCTACAGCATATCTCCAAATTAATCAAAAATCAACCCTGAAACCTGTTTCCAAAAATCATCAGAAAATTCACAAGTACAAAAAGAACATTTTTGTGATTTTTTTATTATTATTATTATTTATTATTAAATATATTGCAGGGATAGTAGTACCTGTGTAATATTTTGAAATGAATTTCTTCTACCTGATTTGAGCGTAAAAATGTATTGTTGACCAAACATCATCTATAAATGGGAAAGAAAAATATTGTTTCCATTTCAAAATGGCTTTCGGGAAACATGTTCCACCAATGCGTAAAGCACTTTGAGTGTGCAGGAAACGTGCTATATAAATGTAAGGAATTATTATTATTAATTATTATTTATTCATTTCTATGTGAAACACTTTCATGAGCCCATTTAGCCAATAAGACAAAAACATAGTTTTACTAAAGTAAGCTTACATTTATCCACACAAAATAAACCTGACTGTATTATTTGTAGTAAAGCCGTGGTTAATTGTGTTAAATATGCCATTTCAGCCTGCAGAATGGCATTTCAAACTGTGGCCTAACAAAAATATAGAAAAGAAATATCGAGTTTCTGTAATATAAAACTAAATAATTCCTCTCACTGTATAGTTCCTAAAGTTAACTAGACAGAAACAAATGTATGTTAATATTAACAGAATCACTCAAATAGCAATTAATCTGACTGATGTTAACGTTAAAGGTTTGATCGAGCTTTTAAGTAAAACAATAGATTAAAGTTACAGTACCGTTAATATAACATTAATATTTACGTTACATTAAGTTGCATCAATGTTAGCATTAGCATCAAATGCTAATTAGCGCTACTAGCCTGAGACATACAGTAATAAACGTTACATCTAATTACACTGACTTAAATATTCATTTGTTTAATTTGTAATTGTTTATTTTATTTAGGTTATTGTTTCTTTTTAATTCGCATTTTTCACTTAGTGAAGGCGGGTGTTCCGGAGAATTCAGTTCCCCCTGTTCCCCCCTTCACAGCGCATGCGCTGATTCTCAGTAATGACGTCATGCTTTCGCTTCGCTAGTGAATCAATTCGTGTTGGTTTTGAAAATAAAAATAAATAAAAATCGTGTTGGTTTTGCTGTATTAACAAGCCTAATGTTGGTTGCATTAAACATTTTTTGTTATATTTAGTAATTGTAATTTTTGCATGCACTCATTAATTGTTTTGTTGTTAATGTGTGCGTGATGTGCGTGTTTTTCTTTCAAACAAGCATTGTCTTTCAAATAAGCCTTGTCGAGAAAAATAGCACTGCAAAATTAGTGTCTCTTGTTTTAGGTAAGTCACAATGATGCTTGTAATGTTTAAAAATTGCATAGACTGTTAATGCAAATATTTGTCACTTATCTGCATATGAAAACACAAGAGAACAGATTTTCTGTAAGCAAGGGAGTTTCCTGGATTAAAAAACAAAACAACAATACAATGACGTCTTTTTAATCTAATAATTGTCTCCAACAGTTTTCATCTGCAGAAAGGGCTTTTAAACAACAATTATGGATACAGCACAGAAAACAGATAAAAGATAGGCTCAAAATTTTTTTTTTTTTTTTTTTTAACTTTTTTACTATCTATAAAGGGGTGTTACCATTGAAAAGGCATGGGAATTTTTTACATTGCCCAAAGAAGTGTTAACTCCTATATATTACCTTTTGTGGGTTTGAAAGGCACTACAATGATGCTGGTGACATTTTTTTAATGGTATAATTATGTCTAAACTCTTATATGTTCAGATAAGTGTATTTACAGTGATTTATGTTGTTTTTGTGGACTACACAATGACCATATGCATTCACCTGCTTGGGTAAATGGGTACTTTTTTATTTTTAACAATTTTTGTACCTTTAGTTCTTGTTAAATTGACAAAAGCTGTTAAACATTATTTTAATGATGAGGCAATTGTGGGTAATTACCCTGCATGATCTTTCAGATTGCCTGTGATTGATCACCAGTCATGTGTTGGCAGAATAGGGCTGTGCGATATTGAAAAAACAAAATAAAACTAATATTGCAATATTTCGTTGGTCTGCCTTATATATTGTGATATAAATACAATTTCACCAGATTGGTTAAATAGCTCTGTTAGAAAATAATTCATTATTTTACATTGATTGGCATGATTTTGTAGGGGACTGGTTGAATCATGCATAAAACAATTTACAAGCATATAAAAACAGGGCAAAGACAAAACTGCTGAGATAAACAGTGTGTTTTTTTTTTTTGTTTTTTTTTTTGAGCATTCAGTACAGAAATTGAATAATCAAATGTAAAATAACACTAGTCTTCTTTATATAAAAAAATAAGTACAATTAATATTTGTTTAAGATATAAAAGTTATAATTTCTTGTGCCTGAATGTATTAAACTTTTTGAAATCACATGCAAATAATACTTTTTTTATTTAATTTTGGTTAAAATCTGCAGCTACTCCACAAATCACATGTACTCTGAACTCCTGTGCTGTTCAACATTGCAGATGTGACTACTGCAGATGGGCACATTGCAATATTAATGCTGATAAGATATATTGTACAGCCTATAATGAAGAATATCATTGCTTAGCTTGCTTTAAACACTTGAAAATGTGCACAAATTTTTGGTTGGTTCGTTTTAAAAGATTTTAGCTTTTTTTGCTAGTTTATATATATAATAAATATATAAATATTCAAATAGTAAACTCATTTAATGTATCATCCTTTTAATTTACGCCTACTTATGTTTTTTTTTAGTATAACAAAATTGTTAGATTTAAATCTGATGTTAAAAAGATATTGTATATTGTGTTTTCCAATCCTCAGAAGCTTCACAATTCACACAGTAACACAATTTCCTCTGCTTCGGGAAAATCCGTACTCCTGTGTTTTTAATGTAAAGTCACTTTCTGAAGATACATGAGAAGCTACGTAAATATGTCTTTCAAAACAACACAAGTATCACTGTGATTTATCTGAAATAAAACACACTATAATTTGTGCAGTGTAGTATGGTTTATTTTTTTCGACAAGGCAAACTGTTTGAAAGAAACAAGCGAACGCGTGCTAAAAACAGGAACAATACCATAGACACGTGTGTCTATGCAAATAATTACAAAATGTTATAAACTCTGTGATGAAATAAACACTGGGCTTACGAAAATACAGCAAAACAACCATGAACTGTTTCAGTTCGCGAAGTGAATTCATGACGTCATGATTTGTGTACATGGAATCAGCTGTAAGTTGCGCATGCGCTGTGAATGGGGGAACAGGGGAACTGAATTCTCCGGAACACGGGCACTGTTGACTAACGTTAGTAACTCTAAATTAGTTGACTGCAATGCTGTGACGGTGTTAGCATGTAGCATGTTCACACATAAAATAAGTACAGTTCGCAATTAAAACCATTTCATACCTTTTGTTGTAACTTAATAAAATCTACTGCAATTAATGTCAATAAAGATGTTTAATCCACAAGAATTTGATCCTACCTGTTAGCGTTCACATAGGTTCGGTCCTTATTTAGGCTAGAGTGGGTTATTTTTGTGAATGAATCTGTGGATTTAAATAAATTGTGAGAGTCGATTCATCCTTGACCTATTCATAAATACAACAGTTGCTTTGTTGCTGAATAAATGTCTTATTCACTTAAGACAGTGTCCTACCACCACCTACTGGCGGTTTCAGGTAATACATGGATAACTTCATTTTGTTGCATATTTTTCTTTTTAATTTATTATTTGAAGCATTATTCATTTAAAAAAGAATTCACAACAATAACGAATTTATATAACCATAATATATAAAATATAATATAACTGATAATAATAATACTGTTAAAATGATAAATAATTGATAACGAAAATATAAAATAACTGAAATGAGCTACTCAAAATAAATGAATCACACACACACACACACACACACACACACACACACACACACACACACACACACACACACACACACACACACACACACTCGCACGTATAAATATATATAAACATGATAAAAATTGTAACAAAAAGCAAAACGCAGAAAAGTTGTGCATGACAGGAAAAATACCTACATAGGCCTAAGTGCAAAATTAATTTAATGAATAATTGGAAAAAATGTGTATAAGCAGGTGGCTGTGTGAGCACATTAAGGCGAATGAGTCAGTCAGTCTAGCGCGGGCCTGCATTAGAAGTTTGTTGTGTTTTAAAAAGTCTCTACGTCATACCAAATGGAACTGTGGAACTCTGACATCATCGGTGACAGTAAAAAGCTTTTGACGTAGCAGAAACTCTCATTAGCTTCTTTGGATGTCTAGTAGTTCAGTACTTTCTGCGATTCAACAGTACAGTGATAAAATGGCATTTTCAAAACTGATTAACCGTCTGAAGAAAGCGTTTGGTGTTAAGTGTGCGAACGAACAACCGTGTGAGCCACTGGAACCCACCGGCAGCACGACAGAGAATCACCGTCATCTGATGACCGATGACCCGGCCGTCGCTGCAGGAAAACAGGCAGGGAGACAGAAAAAGAGGAAACTCAAATTGTCTCCCATCTTCTTCGCCTGTTTTTCCAGAAGAATAGCTACTGTTGTTGGTAAAATAGATTTATGAGCACTTTTAATTACTAAAGCATACTGTTAAACACACCAAACACATCACATAAGTGTTTAAAGATCAGAAATGAACATTAACTGGAAGACATTTTAGAAAGAGTTTCTTAAAGCCACAGTTCACATAAACAAGACAATTCTGTCATAATTTACTCCTTAAACCTGTTTGAGGTGCTTTCAGCCATTGACTTCCACAGTATTTTGTGTTCCTACAATTAAGGTTAATGGCTGCTGATTTCAGGAATTTTCTTCAGAATTTGTAGTTTTGTGTAAAAAACAGAAAAAATAAGAATTATTTGTATTAGGATTTTTTATTTCAGTGAGCTTTGCCTTTAGATATATAGTTTACTTGTTTGCTAATTCAATGCAGAAAACCCATGAAGATCATCAATAAAAACACATTGAGTAATGTTTCTGCAAATGAACTGTTCAAATATCTTGTCAAAAAGAGTTGTAGAGTCATATTAATGATGTTCCTTCCTCTCATTAGATCAGCTATGTGTGCAGGAGATCCACGAACTTCACGCAGAGCCCATCAGTAGCTCTAAATTCTTCTGCACTGCTGTGAGCAACCTGGAGCTGGAAGTTCTCCAACCTCCAGCTCTTGATGCTCCAGCAGACGAAGATTTGGACTCTAAACCGGAAGTGAAAAGCTTTGACTCTGCAGTGGTCATTGACAACGACTCTGCAGAGCTTCACTTCCCAGAAGACAACGAATCCTCCCTCAGTGAGGACAGCCTGGAGCAAGAGCTTGATAGTCCTCCAAGTTCACCATCTGATGAGGACAATGAATCTCCAGTGAGCCAGCAGCTCATAACAGATGACATCTGTGACTCTGCCCTGGATGAAAACTCGAACCCTTTACCGGATCAGGTCTCACAAGAGGACTCTGCTGTGAAGTCTACAGCAGATGATGGGACCTGCTTGGACAATAGTAAGTTTATTGCTGGAGTTCAGAACATTTGTTTAGGCTCATCAAACTTTGTAAAATTATACAGTTGTAGTCAAAATTATTCACCCTCCTGTGATTTTTTATTAATATTTTTTAAATATTTCAAAAATGATGCAGAGCAATAAAGTTTAAGTATTCAGAACTTTAAGCTGAACACTGGTATCTTGAAAATATCCAGTAAATATGATGTACTGTCATCACGACAAAGATAAAAGACATCAGTTATTAGAAATGAGTTATTAAAACTATCATGTTCTGAAATCTGACAATAATTCTGACTTCAACTGTTTGTGTTTTTATTTGGTTTATAATTTAATGACATTTTCTTCATTTTTAACAGATGACATCAGCTGCCGCTACAAACTCGGAAAGCAGCTTGGTGAAGGAGGTTTCGGCTCCGTGTATGAGGGGATTCGCATACAGGATGGTCTGCAGGTATTCATTTTTGTAGACTCAAATCCTCTGATGAAGTTCCCTGTTTAAAGAACATCATCAGAGCTTTCATTGTTTGGACATTTCTGCTGACGAATGAATCCTCTGTTCAGGATTTATGACTGAATGAAATGATCTCCGTGCACATGTTAATTGTTCGCTTGTTCCTTTAAACAGGTGGCAGTTAAATTTGTCCAGAAGACCCCAAATATGCAAGATGTCAGCTCTGTGAGTAGACTACACTTTCTGTTCGCTGTGTTCAGTTTATAAAGTCTTATATTTATTATAGACCACAGGCTGTGGTCAGAAACCCTTGTTTGAAAACCAACATTATTATTTTGTTTTCAGTCATGTGACCAGCCACTTCCTCTAGAGATCACCTTGGCAAACATGGCCAGCGGTGGCTCCAGGTGTCCGAATATTATTAAGCTCCTGGACTGGCAGGTCTTTGAAAACCATTATGTCATGGTGATGGAGCGGCCTAGTCCAAGCATGGACCTGGAGGCATTCCTTGAAGTCAGCGGAGGAGTCCTCAGTGAGAAAACAGCACATACCATCATGAGGCAAGCTGTTTATGCGGCCAACGTGTGCTGTTACCGCGGGGTGTTCCACCGGGACATTAAGCTTCAAAACCTGCTGGTGAACCCCGACACACTGGAAGTCAAGCTGATCGACTTCGGGTGTGGAGACTTCATGATGGAATCAGCCTACAGTCTCTTCTCTGGTAGGTGTTTTGAATAGTGTGGTCAAAAGTATCGACTTCGGTACCAATCGATTCTGACATTTAACAAGTCAATTTGAGCGCTGTTAAACACCACTGATTGGCCATTGGTGTTCACATGCTCAGCAAATATGACTGTGATGAGTGTCGGTATCGATTGGTAGTTGATACTTTTGACAACACTAGTTATGAATGTGCATAAGCATTATTTATAAACGTATTGAAAGCTGGTTAATTAGCACAGCTGAAGCCCATCTGGTATATATATTCAACATGATGCTAAACTAAACGTCTCTCCTCCAGGCACAGAAGCGTACATCCCGCCAGAGTTTTATGAAAAAGGATGCTACCGGGCCAAACCAGCGACGGTCTATTCTCTTGGGGTTCTTCTGTTCACAATGCTCCATGGAGAATTCCCATCAGCGTATGACCTGTACTACCTTCAACATGACTGGTCCAAATTTAACCTCTCTCAAGGTGAGATGTTCATCAAAGAACAATTAAGTGAAACAGCTTAATAATAATAATAACAATAACCTCACCTCTCCATTTCTTCTTCACAGAATGCTGTGATATGATGAGGGCTTGTCTGCATGAGAATCCAGAGTGCAGAATTCCTCTAGAAGAGATGCCTTACCACGACTGGTCCATGCTGGAGTTCTGAGTCACATTAGCAGAATGTTTTGTATATTTGATTTTTGTACATGTCTGTAATAAAGATATATTTTATTGAACTCACTTGTGTTGTGGCTTATATTGTGATCTAGCCCCAGTGTTGTCAGATTGTGTGGATTTAAACTGGTTTTGTATGGGGTGACAAAAATTTGGCATGAGGTTTGAACAGCATCCAGTCCTTTCCAACACACACTGCAGTTGACACTGGCGTCATTACGGCGCACTTTTAGAAATACACTTTTTCAGAATGCTGTACAGCGCTGACCCAAAACCTAAACATATCAGTCCCTGCGACATAAGCAAATCATCCATAAATATTCCAATGGTTTATTGTGAAATCAGAGCTGTTCAGAAAAATGTATTAAAATACAAACGTCGTAACATGAGAATGTGAGACTCAATACAAAACATCAGCATTTTCACAATAAGAGCACCCAGTTTTATTAAGGTCGTTGAGTGTTTGTTGCCATCATGACAATCCTAAACAAAATATTCAGTGATATTCCTTCAAATCAATACTGATAGTGTAGTTTGCGCAGACACACTGAGGTTTATCCAGTGTACAGAAGTCTGAATCATCCACATTATTTCATACGCTTCCAGAAACACGTTTACTACACGAATGTCCAGCGTTTGCTAAAACTGTTCAACTCTTTAGATGATTCCTTTCTTACAACAGCTCCAACTATGACAGCTTCTCATTACTCACCATTTCTTAATCTTACTAAATACTTGGCTTGATGTCACTCTGTGGACTCTGGGGTCATGTGCAGCATGAGCAGGTCGGCCCCCCGGCGGACCACCACATTTAAGCTTTCGCTGGTCCTCACAGCATTATATATCTCCTCCGACGTGTTCACCTTTACCCCATTGATCTCAATAATAACATCTCCTGGCTTCATTCCGGCTCTGCAAAACAGAAAACAGGAAATGACATCATCAATAGGATGCCTTAATCAACAGCTGATAACATCATGTTCAGAGAGCAGCACACCTGTTGGCTGGAGATCCTACAATCACACGGTGGATGAGAACTCCATGAGAAACATCAGGGAAGGACGGGTCTCGCATCCTTAGCTCTTCGATTATACTGAGGAGGGGAAAAAGAGAATTTAAAGATGATAAAAGACTCACTTCAGTGCAAAGTTTACGGTTTAAGGATCGATTGATAAATAGATAAGATAGATAGATAGATTCATAGATAGATTGATTGATTAATTGATAGTTTGATAGACAGATCAGCAAAACAATCAATATTACATTCGCTTCAACCAAAAACACTTCAATGTCTGCGGTTTAATTACTCTTGCTAATAACATAGTAAAAACATCCGAAAAGCATTATTCCCATAATACATTTGTTTTTAAGTTGTTTTTTTTTGTCACTGCAACACAGTAAGGCCTTTGTCCCGCTCTTACATTTCAGGTAAAACTAGACAAGGTCGACTGTGATTGGCCACTTCTCATATCATTTAAATCACTGCTTCGGAATCACGGTAGATTGTGTCACGGTAGTATTTTTGCATTAAATTGTCACAAAAATTCACAAACATTTTTTTTCGGGCGTGAAAAAAGCACTTTTCAACAGAACAAGCCAATTTTCCAGGTATTCCAGCACTTGAATTTCTAAGAGCCAAATCTAGTGGTATATAACAAAAATCTGTAGATTCCATAATGTATGAATTTTGCTCTCCTGTAAAATTGTAATAAAAGTGTTTGGCACCTGGGGGTCAAAGTCAACATCATCACTCCAATGTAACGCCTTTTCGATCCCGATTCTCCAAACCAAGACTCTGTAAAAAGACCCAATAACCATCTGTCAGTGAAAAAAAATGCTGTCACAGACAAAAGCAAGCAGCTGTGAGGTCATTCTTACTCTGTTTGTCTGCAGATCGGTCAAGGAAGAGACGGACTCTGTCTGAGGGAATAGCGAAGGAAATCCCTGCTGTCACTTTCATGGTATTAATGCCGATGACCTCACCATCCTGAAGAGTACAAACATGACACATCAGTTTATTACATAAGGCTAGAGTATGGGCAGTACAATACAATATTGATGAACATTTGAAAACAATTCACGTTCTTAATATGACAGTCATGAAGCTCTGTGTTGCTCTGAAGGTCCAGCAATCTGTAGTCAACTACTAAATGTGCACTAATAACTTTCTCCTTCACCTTATTGTACAATAATAATAATGATATATAATAATATAAATATAATAATAATAATAATAATAGTGTCATGTAATTTTGGGGAGTTTCATTCTTAATTTGTCGACTTTAACTGCAGTTTGGCACTTTCATTTTCATTCAAGAACATTTCATGCGTGCCCCCCATGACAAACGACATATTGGATCCGAGGAACTGCTAGAAGAGTGTAGTTTTAATGGCCTACTTTGCCATCTGAATAACAAGGAACACCGATTGCTTACTTACCAAATCCGTAGAGACAGGACAATCAACGCGAACTGGATTTGCGTCTTTTTTTATAAGAAGACGAGTGGCAAATCTGGATTTCACCATTTATAATACAAAAAGCTCTCGGGTAAAAATGTTTCTTACAAACATAATTTTGTTGCGTGTTAGAAGACCACTGTAGTCCACAAATGTGGGTCCTTTCTCATCACGGGGAAATGAAAACAAAACCTTTGTTGTGGCACGTTTATAAACAACACTGACAACCCATGTCTCTGAACAATTCCTCTTCTTCCACATATTTTATTTACGGTTAGCAACACAACGTCGCGTCTCTCTGAATACTGTAACAGGTAGTTTTTGAAGCTATCATGCATATTAATAAAGTTGCACCTCATTCACAATAGAGCACGCTGATTAGTTCGTCTTTCTCTTGAATTAATGATGAACGCTCAAAGACGTCACATTGTACCCGCTGTTACAGACAGCCAGTCTCCATGCTGGAATTTACACAAGGAGCTCATGGCCTTGACGTAGCTTCAAAATTTCTTTTCAAACCGGAAGAACGAATTTGTTTGAAATAAAGCAAAAACAACCAATTTTCACTTTTATTGTTAAATATGTGTCCTAAGAGTGTTTTTAGCAGCGTGGAACATATATATGACTATTAACATCTCAAAAATATGTTTTAGTGTTTCGTGACCCTTTAAACCAAAAGGCAGAAGCAGTTTTTTGAGTAAATGTCAGCGACTCACCAGGTTTATGAGAGGCCCTCCTGAATTTCCAAACTGTAAAGCAGAATTGTGATTGAGTGATGGAATGCAATTCATTAAATGATGACATACATTTTTTTTGCATGCAACACCACCCATTTTCCAGTGCTCTTACATCTATGGTAGCGTCCGTCTGGATGTAGTCCATGTTGGAGTTGGAGAGACCCAGTTCTTTACTGCCTCTCTGAGCAGAGCTGACGATTCCAGATGTGATGGTGTTTTTAAGAGAAAAGGGGCTCCCCATGGCAACCACAAATTCACCTTGACGCACATCAGATGACTTGCCAAGACGCAACGTTGGTAGAGGATTCTGGGACAAGACAGAGAACACAATGACATTATGTCAGACTATATGGCCATGTACTAGAACTGTGGTAAAAGTAAACTGTAAAAAATCAATTGCAAAAATGGCCTTCCAAACATAAAAGCCTCCTCTGTTACTGTTGGTTTACCTAAAATTGTTGACTATAATTATTCTTTAGTTGCTGTAATATTACTGCATTTAAAAATCTGAGGATACAAAACCAAATGTCACTAAGGTTATCACAATTTCGAGTTTATTTCCATATTTGTATTCGGCGGTTCCTCCTGAAATATTACAGTGTGTATGTAGCCTAAATACAGTATAAACAGATTAATGGGTTAACACTAGGGCTTGATATTAACACCCACCAACCGCAGGTAGACTTCGGCTGTGGCGGATTAGACAGCCACTCCCACTATCCACTTTGGCTGGTCGAAAATCAGTTATAAATTGTATTTTTTTTAAAGTAGGGTTCAACAATAAGGATGAACCTCTAGAAATGAGAAGCAGCCCGACTGACAAAAACAACTGTGTTCATGCAAGCAAAAGAAAGCAGATGAATACAGAATGTTATGTGATGCGCGCAATTTTTTAAAAGCGTGCACGCTCTTATTTCCTTGCGTGAAGCAACCTTGACTGGAAACACAATGCTGCGATCGGTTCTGTTTGAAATAGACTTGACAAAAAGTGATACACATCCACCATTTTCAAGAGCTCGAGATTAAAAAACAAAAAAAGAAGGTATTTTATGTATGCAGCAGCAGTTGCAGCTTTAGCTTTAAACAATCTTTGAACAGATAATTAATGGGCCTAATGTTAACTGTGTGCGTTTGATCATCCTTTTATTATTGCACACGGTATGTTTTTCACCTGTTTTCTTTTTTTTAATATGATTAAAGCCCCGCCCACAAACACAGTAGCAAAGAAAAAGAAAAAGGACACTGTAGCAGACGCCAGTTGAATCATGTCGCGAAGACGCTGTGCTCTGAAGTGTGAGGGGAAAGTTAGTGTTATTTTCTCTACTCAAAGATGAAACAGTGAAGAGTCAGTGGTTGAGGTTTATTTTGGCAAAAATACCTCAACATTACAGCCCAGGCTTGTGCTGTGTTCCTGTCATTTTTCTGATGAGTGCTTTAGATCAGAAAAGTCTGTTGACGTATGGGACTTTGTCAGAGCTCGACAGGAACTTTACAGTACACAGTTTATGGATCAGTTTCTTCCTCCATTTCACAAGTGTAAGTATGTGCAATTAAAATGGTTGCCTCTTTGTTTTCTCTACAAATTATGTATTTAATTGTTTTTTGCTACTTATAACCGCTTGTAGTGCATCTGGTTAACTCTTTATATTCTCATATCACGTCTAATGCCATGATGAAAATGCGACGTGTGCCGCTTTGTTTATGGATTTAAATGCATTTACATATAAATGCACAATCCACTGGCACTTGTCGTTGCTATGGCCATCATCAGTTTCCGGGATAAATAACAAAACGGGAGGGTGGCGGGAGATGGGTCTGAAATTACAGGAGACTCCCGAAAAAAAAACGTGAGTGTTGGCAGGTATACTCACACATACACTCTGCACTCTGACTACTTCAATATTGTTGATAAGCCATGGTGGGCATTTCTCTCTGTCTCACGCTGAACGCTGTTGACCAATCACAACAGAGTACAATAGGACCAATCAGCGCAGATTAGCATCGCATTAGGGAGGGGTGTAGGAACAAATTAACTGTTAAATAATCATAAGCGTGTCGCTGGCATAATTTGATAAAAATAAATGCATATTTTAAGACAATGAAAGTGTACTTTGCCCTTGAATGCACATCAGCCTGTTGTTGGAGACCCCCCCCCCCCAAAACAAAACAAAATATGACCCTTTTTAATGTATAATAGGGGCTCTTTAAATCCATTCAGACAAACTCCGGGTCTGACAGAAGAACTTTTAGCTTAGCTTAGCATAGATCCTTGAATCAGATTAGACCATTAGCATCTCGCTCAAAAAATTCCTAAGAGTTTTTAAAGTAAGACTTGACTCTTGTGTAGTTAAAGTATGCACCAAGACTGATGGAAATGAATAGCTGCTATGTTCCAACTTGACATGGCTAGTAACTATACCTATACGCCTCTTGGGAGGTATACATGGGCATTCTGTTTGAATGGGTAAATCAAATTCTTCAAAACTGCTTGCCAAGATTACGATTACATTACATACTATGAATAACCAATAAAATTAAACAGTAACTGTCCTTTTTGTTTAATTTATAAATGTCTATATCACACAATATCTGCAAAAACTCACATCTAGTCCAAGCCCCTCCCCTGGAGAATTGTCATTCTATACTGATCGCTGATTGGCTAATGTACTAAAAGGTGGGGCTTCATTTGCCATAATGACTGCTTCACTTTTCCCATTCAAAAGTATATGAGTGACACGTCATGTGTATTCTATAATCTTTGCTATACTCTCATTCTGGAGTAATAATCAAAGATTTTGGACTATTTGTTAGACCCAGAGATCAGCTGAACGGATTAAAATGACCAAACTCAACAGTTTAACTCTGAGTAACTTGAAAAATGAGCCTATTTGCCAGAAAGTCTTACTTTAAATACGTCATAATTAATATAAAACAAAAAAAAAGTATATTGTTTGCTTTTATAACTTAAATTACAGTCAATGTAACTGCATAGAGAATGTGTTTGTGTGTGTGTGTGTGTGTGTGTGTTTTTTATAATCAGTGAGGGACCACTGACTTCTCAAAATATCACAAGAACGCAAGCATGTTTGGAGTAAATGACGACAGAATTTTCACTTCTGGCCTTTTAATGATTCCTCTCTCTACAGCATATCTCCAAATTAATCAAAAATCAACCCTGAAACCTGTTTCCAAAAATCATCAGAAAATTCACAAGTACAAAAAGAACATTTTTGTGATTTTTTTATTATTATTATTATTTATTATTAAATATATTGCAGGGATAGTAGTACCTGTGTAATATTTTGAAATGAATTTCTTCTACCTGATTTGAGCGTAAAAATGTATTGTTGACCAAACATCATCTATAAATGGGAAAGAAAAATATTGTTTCCATTTCAAAATGGCTTTCGGGAAACATGTTCCACCAATGCGTAAAGCACTTTGAGTGTGCAGGAAACGTGCTATATAAATGTAAGGAATTATTATTATTAATTATTATTTATTCATTTCTATGTGAAACACTTTCATGAGCCCATTTAGCCAATAAGACAAAAACATAGTTTTACTAAAGTAAGCTTACATTTATCCACACAAAATAAACCTGACTGTATTATTTGTAGTAAAGCCGTGGTTAATTGTGTTAAATATGCCATTTCAGCCTGCAGAATGGCATTTCAAACTGTGGCCTAACAAAAATATAGAAAAGAAATATCGAGTTTCTGTAATATAAAACTAAATAATTCCTCTCACTGTATAGTTCCTAAAGTTAACTAGACAGAAACAAATGTATGTTAATATTAACAGAATCACTCAAATAGCAATTAATCTGACTGATGTTAACGTTAAAGGTTTGATCGAGCTTTTAAGTAAAACAATAGATTAAAGTTACAGTACCGTTAATATAACATTAATATTTACGTTACATTAAGTTGCATCAATGTTAGCATTAGCATCAAATGCTAATTAGCGCTACTAGCCTGAGACATACAGTAATAAACGTTACATCTAATTACACTGACTTAAATATTCATTTGTTTAATTTGTAATTGTTTATTTTATTTAGGTTATTGTTTCTTTTTAATTCGCATTTTTCACTTAGTGAAGGCGGGTGTTCCGGAGAATTCAGTTCCCCCTGTTCCCCCCTTCACAGCGCATGCGCTGATTCTCAGTAATGACGTCATGCTTTCGCTTCGCTAGTGAATCAATTCGTGTTGGTTTTGAAAATAAAAATAAATAAAAATCGTGTTGGTTTTGCTGTATTAACAAGCCTAATGTTGGTTGCATTAAACATTTTTTGTTATATTTAGTAATTGTAATTTTTGCATGCACTCATTAATTGTTTTGTTGTTAATGTGTGCGTGATGTGCGTGTTTTTCTTTCAAACAAGCATTGTCTTTCAAATAAGCCTTGTCGAGAAAAATAGCACTGCAAAATTAGTGTCTCTTGTTTTAGGTAAGTCACAATGATGCTTGTAATGTTTAAAAATTGCATAGACTGTTAATGCAAATATTTGTCACTTATCTGCATATGAAAACACAAGAGAACAGATTTTCTGTAAGCAAGGGAGTTTCCTGGATTAAAAAACAAAACAACAATACAATGACGTCTTTTTAATCTAATAATTGTCTCCAACAGTTTTCATCTGCAGAAAGGGCTTTTAAACAACAATTATGGATACAGCACAGAAAACAGATAAAAGATAGGCTCAAAATTTTTTTTTTTTTTTTTTTAACTTTTTTACTATCTATAAAGGGGTGTTACCATTGAAAAGGCATGGGAATTTTTTACATTGCCCAAAGAAGTGTTAACTCCTATATATTACCTTTTGTGGGTTTGAAAGGCACTACAATGATGCTGGTGACATTTTTTTAATGGTATAATTATGTCTAAACTCTTATATGTTCAGATAAGTGTATTTACAGTGATTTATGTTGTTTTTGTGGACTACACAATGACCATATGCATTCACCTGCTTGGGTAAATGGGTACTTTTTTATTTTTAACAATTTTTGTACCTTTAGTTCTTGTTAAATTGACAAAAGCTGTTAAACATTATTTTAATGATGAGGCAATTGTGGGTAATTACCCTGCATGATCTTTCAGATTGCCTGTGATTGATCACCAGTCATGTGTTGGCAGAATAGGGCTGTGCGATATTGAAAAAACAAAATAAAACTAATATTGCAATATTTCGTTGGTCTGCCTTATATATTGTGATATAAATACAATTTCACCAGATTGGTTAAATAGCTCTGTTAGAAAATAATTCATTATTTTACATTGATTGGCATGATTTTGTAGGGGACTGGTTGAATCATGCATAAAACAATTTACAAGCATATAAAAACAGGGCAAAGACAAAACTGCTGAGATAAACAGTGTGTTTTTTTTTTTGTTTTTTTTTTTGAGCATTCAGTACAGAAATTGAATAATCAAATGTAAAATAACACTAGTCTTCTTTATATAAAAAAATAAGTACAATTAATATTTGTTTAAGATATAAAAGTTATAATTTCTTGTGCCTGAATGTATTAAACTTTTTGAAATCACATGCAAATAATACTTTTTTTATTTAATTTTGGTTAAAATCTGCAGCTACTCCACAAATCACATGTACTCTGAACTCCTGTGCTGTTCAACATTGCAGATGTGACTACTGCAGATGGGCACATTGCAATATTAATGCTGATAAGATATATTGTACAGCCTATAATGAAGAATATCATTGCTTAGCTTGCTTTAAACACTTGAAAATGTGCACAAATTTTTGGTTGGTTCGTTTTAAAAGATTTTAGCTTTTTTTGCTAGTTTATATATATAATAAATATATAAATATTCAAATAGTAAACTCATTTAATGTATCATCCTTTTAATTTACGCCTACTTATGTTTTTTTTTAGTATAACAAAATTGTTAGATTTAAATCTGATGTTAAAAAGATATTGTATATTGTGTTTTCCAATCCTCAGAAGCTTCACAATTCACACAGTAACACAATTTCCTCTGCTTCGGGAAAATCCGTACTCCTGTGTTTTTAATGTAAAGTCACTTTCTGAAGATACATGAGAAGCTACGTAAATATGTCTTTCAAAACAACACAAGTATCACTGTGATTTATCTGAAATAAAACACACTATAATTTGTGCAGTGTAGTATGGTTTATTTTTTTCGACAAGGCAAACTGTTTGAAAGAAACAAGCGAACGCGTGCTAAAAACAGGAACAATACCATAGACACGTGTGTCTATGCAAATAATTACAAAATGTTATAAACTCTGTGATGAAATAAACACTGGGCTTACGAAAATACAGCAAAACAACCATGAACTGTTTCAGTTCGCGAAGTGAATTCATGACGTCATGATTTGTGTACATGGAATCAGCTGTAAGTTGCGCATGCGCTGTGAATGGGGGAACAGGGGAACTGAATTCTCCGGAACACGGGCACTGTTGACTAACGTTAGTAACTCTAAATTAGTTGACTGCAATGCTGTGACGGTGTTAGCATGTAGCATGTTCACACATAAAATAAGTACAGTTCGCAATTAAAACCATTTCATACCTTTTGTTGTAACTTAATAAAATCTACTGCAATTAATGTCAATAAAGATGTTTAATCCACAAGAATTTGATCCTACCTGTTAGCGTTCACATAGGTTCGGTCCTTATTTAGGCTAGAGTGGGTTATTTTTGTGAATGAATCTGTGGATTTAAATAAATTGTGAGAGTCGATTCATCCTTGACCTATTCATAAATACAACAGTTGCTTTGTTGCTGAATAAATGTCTTATTCACTTAAGACAGTGTCCTACCACCACCTACTGGCGGTTTCAGGTAATACATGGATAACTTCATTTTGTTGCATATTTTTCTTTTTAATTTATTATTTGAAGCATTATTCATTTAAAAAAGAATTCACAACAATAACGAATTTATATAACCATAATATATAAAATATAATATAACTGATAATAATAATACTGTTAAAATGATAAATAATTGATAACGAAAATATAAAATAACTGAAATGAGCTACTCAAAATAAATGAATCACACACACACACACACACACACACACACACACACACACACACACACACACACACACACACACACTCGCACGTATAAATATATATAAACATGATAAAAATTGTAACAAAAAGCAAAACGCAGAAAAGTTGTGCATGACAGGAAAAATACCTACATAGGCCTAAGTGCAAAATTAATTTAATGAATAATTGGAAAAAATGTGTATAAGCAGGTGGCTGTGTGAGCACATTAAGGCGAATGAGTCAGTCAGTCTAGCGCGGGCCTGCATTAGAAGTTTGTTGTGTTTTAAAAAGTCTCTACGTCATACCAAATGGAACTGTGGAACTCTGACATCATCAGTGACAGTAAAAAGCTTTTGACGTAGCAGAAACTCTCATTAGCTTCTTTGGATGTCTAGTAGTTCAGTACTTTCTGCGATTCAACAGTACAGTGATAAAATGGCATTTTCAAAACTGATTAACCGTCTGAAGAAAGCGTTTGGTGTTAAGTGTGCGAACGAACAACCGTGTGAGCCACTGGAACCCACCGGCAGCACGACAGAGAATCACCGTCATCTGATGACCGATGACCCGGCCGTCGCTGCAGGAAAACAGGCAGGGAGACAGAAAAAGAGGAAACTCAAATTGTCTCCCATCTTCTTCGCCTGTTTTTCCAGAAGAATAGCTACTGTTGTTGGTAAAATAGATTTATGAGCACTTTTAATTACTAAAGCATACTGTTAAACACACCAAACACATCACATAAGTGTTTAAAGATCAGAAATGAACATTAACTGGAAGACATTTTAGAAAGAGTTTCTTAAAGCCACAGTTCACATAAACAAGACAATTCTGTCATAATTTACTCCTTAAACCTGTTTGAGGTGCTTTCAGCCATTGACTTCCACAGTATTTTGTGTTCCTACAATTAAGGTTAATGGCTGCTGATTTCAGGAATTTTCTTCAGAATTTGTAGTTTTGTGTAAAAAACAGAAAAAATAAGAATTATTTGTATTAGGATTTTTTATTTCAGTGAGCTTTGCCTTTAGATATATAGTTTACTTGTTTGCTAATTCAATGCAGAAAACCCATGAAGATCATCAATAAAAACACATTGAGTAATGTTTCTGCAAATGAACTGTTCAAATATCTTGTCAAAAAGAGTTGTAGAGTCATATTAATGATGTTCCTTCCTCTCATTAGATCAGCTATGTGTGCAGGAGATCCACGAACTTCACGCAGAGCCCATCAGTAGCTCTAAATTCTTCTGCACTGCTGTGAGCAACCTGGAGCTGGAAGTTCTCCAACCTCCAGCTCTTGATGCTCCAGCAGACGAAGATTTGGACTCTAAACCGGAAGTGAAAAGCTTTGACTCTGCAGTGGTCATTGACAACGACTCTGCAGAGCTTCACTTCCCAGAAGACAACGAATCCTCCCTCAGTGAGGACAGCCTGGAGCAAGAGCTTGATAGTCCTCCAAGTTCACCATCTGATGAGGACAATGAATCTCCAGTGAGCCAGCAGCTCATAACAGATGACATCTGTGACTCTGCCCTGGATGAAAACTCGAACCCTTTACCGGATCAGGTCTCACAAGAGGACTCTGCTGTGAAGTCTACAGCAGATGATGGGACCTGCTTGGACAATAGTAAGTTTATTGCTGGAGTTCAGAACATTTGTTTAGGCTCATCAAACTTTGTAAAATTATACAGTTGTAGTCAAAATTATTCACCCTCCTGTGATTTTTTATTAATATTTTTTAAATATTTCAAAAATGATGCAGAGCAATAAAGTTTAAGTATTCAGAACTTTAAGCTGAACACTGGTATCTTGAAAATATCCAGTAAATATGATGTACTGTCATCACGACAAAGATAAAAGACATCAGTTATTAGAAATGAGTTATTAAAACTATCATGTTCTGAAATCTGACAATAATTCTGACTTCAACTGTTTGTGTTTTTATTTGGTTTATAATTTAATGACATTTTCTTCATTTTTAACAGATGACATCAGCTGCCGCTACAAACTCGGAAAGCAGCTTGGTGAAGGAGGTTTCGGCTCCGTGTATGAGGGGATTCGCATACAGGATGGTCTGCAGGTATTCATTTTTGTAGACTCAAATCCTCTGATGAAGTTCCCTGTTTAAAGAACATCATCAGAGCTTTCATTGTTTGGACATTTCTGCTGACGAATGAATCCTCTGTTCAGGATTTATGACTGAATGAAATGATCTCCGTGCACATGTTAATTGTTCGCTTGTTCCTTTAAACAGGTGGCAGTTAAATTTGTCCAGAAGACCCCAAATATGCAAGATGTCAGCTCTGTGAGTAGACTACACTTTCTGTTCGCTGTGTTCAGTTTATAAAGTCTTATATTTATTATAGACCACAGGCTGTGGTCAGAAACCCTTGTTTGAAAACCAACATTATTATTTTGTTTTCAGTCATGTGACCAGCCACTTCCTCTAGAGATCACCTTGGCAAACATGGCCAGCGGTGGCTCCAGGTGTCCGAATATTATTAAGCTCCTGGACTGGCAGGTCTTTGAAAACCATTATGTCATGGTGATGGAGCGGCCTAGTCCAAGCATGGACCTGGAGGCATTCCTTGAAGTCAGCGGAGGAGTCCTCAGTGAGAAAACAGCACATACCATCATGAGGCAAGCTGTTTATGCGGCCAACGTGTGCTGTTACCGCGGGGTGTTCCACCGGGACATTAAGCTTCAAAACCTGCTGGTGAACCCCGACACACTGGAAGTCAAGCTGATCGACTTCGGGTGTGGAGACTTCATGATGGAATCAGCCTACAGTCTCTTCTCTGGTAGGTGTTTTGAATAGTGTGGTCAAAAGTATCGACTTCGGTACCAATCGATTCTGACATTTAACAAGTCAATTTGAGCGCTGTTAAACACCACTGATTGGCCATTGGTGTTCACATGCTCAGCAAATATGACTGTGATGAGTGTCGGTATCGATTGGTAGTTGATACTTTTGACAACACTAGTTATGAATGTGCATAAGCATTATTTATAAACGTATTGAAAGCTGGTTAATTAGCACAGCTGAAGCCCATCTGGTATATATATTCAACATGATGCTAAACTAAACGTCTCTCCTCCAGGCACAGAAGCGTACATCCCGCCAGAGTTTTATGAAAAAGGATGCTACCGGGCCAAACCAGCGACGGTCTATTCTCTTGGGGTTCTTCTGTTCACAATGCTCCATGGAGAATTCCCATCAGCGTATGACCTGTACTACCTTCAACATGACTGGTCCAAATTTAACCTCTCTCAAGGTGAGATGTTCATCAAAGAACAATTAAGTGAAACAGCTTAATAATAATAATAACAATAACCTCACCTCTCCATTTCTTCTTCACAGAATGCTGTGATATGATGAGGGCTTGTCTGCATGAGAATCCAGAGTGCAGAATTCCTCTAGAAGAGATGCCTTACCACGACTGGTCCATGCTGGAGTTCTGAGTCACATTAGCAGAATGTTTTGTATATTTGATTTTTGTACATGTCTGTAATAAAGATATATTTTATTGAACTCACTTGTGTTGTGGCTTATATTGTGATCTAGCCCCAGTGTTGTCAGATTGTGTGGATTTAAACTGGTTTTGTATGGGGTGACAAAAATTTGGCATGAGGTTTGAACAGCATCCAGTCCTTTCCAACACACACTGCAGTTGACACTGGCGTCATTACGGCGCACTTTTAGAAATACACTTTTTCAGAATGCTGTACAGCGCTGACCCAAAACCTAAACATATCAGTCCCTGCGACATAAGCAAATCATCCATAAATATTCCAATGGTTTATTGTGAAATCAGAGCTGTTCAGAAAAATGTATTAAAATACAAACGTCGTAACATGAGAATGTGAGACTCAATACAAAACATCAGCATTTTCACAATAAGAGCACCCAGTTTTATTAAGGTCGTTGAGTGTTTGTTGCCATCATGACAATCCTAAACAAAATATTCAGTGATATTCCTTCAAATCAATACTGATAGTGTAGTTTGCGCAGACACACTGAGGTTTATCCAGTGTACAGAAGTCTGAATCATCCACATTATTTCATACGCTTCCAGAAACACGTTTACTACACGAATGTCCAGCGTTTGCTAAAACTGTTCAACTCTTTAGATGATTCCTTTCTTACAACAGCTCCAACTATGACAGCTTCTCATTACTCACCATTTCTTAATCTTACTAAATACTTGGCTTGATGTCACTCTGTGGACTCTGGGGTCATGTGCAGCATGAGCAGGTCGGCCCCCCGGCGGACCACCACATTTAAGCTTTCGCTGGTCCTCACAGCATTATATATCTCCTCCGACGTGTTCACCTTTACCCCATTGATCTCAATAATAACATCTCCTGGCTTCATTCCGGCTCTGCAAAACAGAAAACAGGAAATGACATCATCAATAGGATGCCTTAATCAACAGCTGATAACATCATGTTCAGAGAGCAGCACACCTGTTGGCTGGAGATCCTACAATCACACGGTGGATGAGAACTCCATGAGAAACATCAGGGAAGGACGGGTCTCGCATCCTTAGCTCTTCGATTATACTGAGGAGGGGAAAAAGAGAATTTAAAGATGATAAAAGACTCACTTCAGTGCAAAGTTTACGGTTTAAGGATCGATTGATAAATAGATAAGATAGATAGATAGATTCATAGATAGATTGATTGATTAATTGATAGTTTGATAGACAGATCAGCAAAACAATCAATATTACATTCGCTTCAACCAAAAACACTTCAATGTCTGCGGTTTAATTACTCTTGCTAATAACATAGTAAAAACATCCGAAAAGCATTATTCCCATAATACATTTGTTTTTAAGTTGTTTTTTTTTGTCACTGCAACACAGTAAGGCCTTTGTCCCGCTCTTACATTTCAGGTAAAACTAGACAAGGTCGACTGTGATTGGCCACTTCTCATATCATTTAAATCACTGCTTCGGAATCACGGTAGATTGTGTCACGGTAGTATTTTTGCATTAAATTGTCACAAAAATTCACAAACATTTTTTTTCGGGCGTGAAAAAAGCACTTTTCAACAGAACAAGCCAATTTTCCAGGTATTCCAGCACTTGAATTTCTAAGAGCCAAATCTAGTGGTATATAACAAAAATCTGTAGATTCCATAATGTATGAATTTTGCTCTCCTGTAAAATTGTAATAAAAGTGTTTGGCACCTGGGGGTCAAAGTCAACATCATCACTCCAATGTAACGCCTTTTCGATCCCGATTCTCCAAACCAAGACTCTGTAAAAAGACCCAATAACCATCTGTCAGTGAAAAAAAATGCTGTCACAGACAAAAGCAAGCAGCTGTGAGGTCATTCTTACTCTGTTTGTCTGCAGATCGGTCAAGGAAGAGACGGACTCTGTCTGAGGGAATAGCGAAGGAAATCCCTGCTGTCACTTTCATGGTATTAATGCCGATGACCTCACCATCCTGAAGAGTACAAACATGACACATCAGTTTATTACATAAGGCTAGAGTATGGGCAGTACAATACAATATTGATGAACATTTGAAAACAATTCACGTTCTTAATATGACAGTCATGAAGCTCTGTGTTGCTCTGAAGGTCCAGCAATCTGTAGTCAACTACTAAATGTGCACTAATAACTTTCTCCTTCACCTTATTGTACAATAATAATAATGATATATAATAATATAAATATAATAATAATAATAATAATAGTGTCATGTAATTTTGGGGAGTTTCATTCTTAATTTGTCGACTTTAACTGCAGTTTGGCACTTTCATTTTCATTCAAGAACATTTCATGCGTGCCCCCCATGACAAACGACATATTGGATCCGAGGAACTGCTAGAAGAGTGTAGTTTTAATGGCCTACTTTGCCATCTGAATAACAAGGAACACCGATTGCTTACTTACCAAATCCGTAGAGACAGGACAATCAACGCGAACTGGATTTGCGTCTTTTTTTATAAGAAGACGAGTGGCAAATCTGGATTTCACCATTTATAATACAAAAAGCTCTCGGGTAAAAATGTTTCTTACAAACATAATTTTGTTGCGTGTTAGAAGACCACTGTAGTCCACAAATGTGGGTCCTTTCTCATCACGGGGAAATGAAAACAAAACCTTTGTTGTGGCACGTTTATAAACAACACTGACAACCCATGTCTCTGAACAATTCCTCTTCTTCCACATATTTTATTTACGGTTAGCAACACAACGTCGCGTCTCTCTGAATACTGTAACAGGTAGTTTTTGAAGCTATCATGCATATTAATAAAGTTGCACCTCATTCACAATAGAGCACGCTGATTAGTTCGTCTTTCTCTTGAATTAATGATGAACGCTCAAAGACGTCACATTGTACCCGCTGTTACAGACAGCCAGTCTCCATGCTGGAATTTACACAAGGAGCTCATGGCCTTGACGTAGCTTCAAAATTTCTTTTCAAACCGGAAGAACGAATTTGTTTGAAATAAAGCAAAAACAACCAATTTTCACTTTTATTGTTAAATATGTGTCCTAAGAGTGTTTTTAGCAGCGTGGAACATATATATGACTATTAACATCTCAAAAATATGTTTTAGTGTTTCGTGACCCTTTAAACCAAAAGGCAGAAGCAGTTTTTTGAGTAAATGTCAGCGACTCACCAGGTTTATGAGAGGCCCTCCTGAATTTCCAAACTGTAAAGCAGAATTGTGATTGAGTGATGGAATGCAATTCATTAAATGATGACATACATTTTTTTTGCATGCAACACCACCCATTTTCCAGTGCTCTTACATCTATGGTAGCGTCCGTCTGGATGTAGTCCATGTTGGAGTTGGAGAGACCCAGTTCTTTACTGCCTCTCTGAGCAGAGCTGACGATTCCAGATGTGATGGTGTTTTTAAGAGAAAAGGGGCTCCCCATGGCAACCACAAATTCACCTTGACGCACATCAGATGACTTGCCAAGACGCAACGTTGGTAGAGGATTCTGGGACAAGACAGAGAACACAATGACATTATGTCAGACTATATGGCCATGTACTAGAACTGTGGTAAAAGTAAACTGTAAAAAATCAATTGCAAAAATGGCCTTCCAAACATAAAAGCCTCCTCTGTTACTGTTGGTTTACCTAAAATTGTTGACTATAATTATTCTTTAGTTGCTGTAATATTACTGCATTTAAAAATCTGAGGATACAAAACCAAATGTCACTAAGGTTATCACAATTTCGAGTTTATTTCCATATTTGTATTCGGCGGTTCCTCCTGAAATATTACAGTGTGTATGTAGCCTAAATACAGTATAAACAGATTAATGGGTTAACACTAGGGCTTGATATTAACACCCACCAACCGCAGGTAGACTTCGGCTGTGGCGGATTAGACAGCCACTCCCACTATCCACTTTGGCTGGTCGAAAATCAGTTATAAATTGTATTTTTTTTAAAGTAGGGTTCAACAATAAGGATGAACCTCTAGAAATGAGAAGCAGCCCGACTGACAAAAACAACTGTGTTCATGCAAGCAAAAGAAAGCAGATGAATACAGAATGTTATGTGATGCGCGCAATTTTTTAAAAGCGTGCACGCTCTTATTTCCTTGCGTGAAGCAACCTTGACTGGAAACACAATGCTGCGATCGGTTCTGTTTGAAATAGACTTGACAAAAAGTGATACACATCCACCATTTTCAAGAGCTCGAGATTAAAAAACAAAAAAAGAAGGTATTTTATGTATGCAGCAGCAGTTGCAGCTTTAGCTTTAAACAATCTTTGAACAGATAATTAATGGGCCTAATGTTAACTGTGTGCGTTTGATCATCCTTTTATTATTGCACACGGTATGTTTTTCACCTGTTTTCTTTTTTTTAATATGATTAAAGCCCCGCCCACAAACACAGTAGCAAAGAAAAAGAAAAAGGACACTGTAGCAGACGCCAGTTGAATCATGTCGCGAAGACGCTGTGCTCTGAAGTGTGAGGGGAAAGTTAGTGTTATTTTCTCTACTCAAAGATGAAACAGTGAAGAGTCAGTGGTTGAGGTTTATTTTGGCAAAAATACCTCAACATTACAGCCCAGGCTTGTGCTGTGTTCCTGTCATTTTTCTGATGAGTGCTTTAGATCAGAAAAGTCTGTTGACGTATGGGACTTTGTCAGAGCTCGACAGGAACTTTACAGTACACAGTTTATGGATCAGTTTCTTCCTCCATTTCACAAGTGTAAGTATGTGCAATTAAAATGGTTGCCTCTTTGTTTTCTCTACAAATTATGTATTTAATTGTTTTTTGCTACTTATAACCGCTTGTAGTGCATCTGGTTAACTCTTTATATTCTCATATCACGTCTAATGCCATGATGAAAATGCGACGTGTGCCGCTTTGTTTATGGATTTAAATGCATTTACATATAAATGCACAATCCACTGGCACTTGTCGTTGCTATGGCCATCATCAGTTTCCGGGATAAATAACAAAACGGGAGGGTGGCGGGAGATGGGTCTGAAATTACAGGAGACTCCCGAAAAAAAAACGTGAGTGTTGGCAGGTATACTCACACATACACTCTGCACTCTGACTACTTCAATATTGTTGATAAGCCATGGTGGGCATTTCTCTCTGTCTCACGCTGAACGCTGTTGACCAATCACAACAGAGTACAATAGGACCAATCAGCGCAGATTAGCATCGCATTAGGGAGGGGTGTAGGAACAAATTAACTGTTAAATAATCATAAGCGTGTCGCTGGCATAATTTGATAAAAATAAATGCATATTTTAAGACAATGAAAGTGTACTTTGCCCTTGAATGCACATCAGCCTGTTGTTGGAGACCCCCCCCCCCCAAAACAAAACAAAATATGACCCTTTTTAATGTATAATAGGGGCTCTTTAAATCCATTCAGACAAACTCCGGGTCTGACAGAAGAACTTTTAGCTTAGCTTAGCATAGATCCTTGAATCAGATTAGACCATTAGCATCTCGCTCAAAAAATTCCTAAGAGTTTTTAAAGTAAGACTTGACTCTTGTGTAGTTAAAGTATGCACCAAGACTGATGGAAATGAATAGCTGCTATGTTCCAACTTGACATGGCTAGTAACTATACCTATACGCCTCTTGGGAGGTATACATGGGCATTCTGTTTGAATGGGTAAATCAAATTCTTCAAAACTGCTTGCCAAGATTACGATTACATTACATACTATGAATAACCAATAAAATTAAACAGTAACTGTCCTTTTTGTTTAATTTATAAATGTCTATATCACACAATATCTGCAAAAACTCACATCTAGTCCAAGCCCCTCCCCTGGAGAATTGTCATTCTATACTGATCGCTGATTGGCTAATGTACTAAAAGGTGGGGCTTCATTTGCCATAATGACTGCTTCACTTTTCCCATTCAAAAGTATATGAGTGACACGTCATGTGTATTCTATAATCTTTGCTATACTCTCATTCTGGAGTAATAATCAAAGATTTTGGACTATTTGTTAGACCCAGAGATCAGCTGAACGGATTAAAATGACCAAACTCAACAGTTTAACTCTGAGTAACTTGAAAAATGAGCCTATTTGCCAGAAAGTCTTACTTTAAATACGTCATAATTAATATAAAACAAAAAAAAAGTATATTGTTTGCTTTTATAACTTAAATTACAGTCAATGTAACTGCATAGAGAATGTGTTTGTGTGTGTGTGTGTGTGTGTGTGTTTTTTATAATCAGTGAGGGACCACTGACTTCTCAAAATATCACAAGAACGCAAGCATGTTTGGAGTAAATGACGACAGAATTTTCACTTCTGGCCTTTTAATGATTCCTCTCTCTACAGCATATCTCCAAATTAATCAAAAATCAACCCTGAAACCTGTTTCCAAAAATCATCAGAAAATTCACAAGTACAAAAAGAACATTTTTGTGATTTTTTTATTATTATTATTATTTATTATTAAATATATTGCAGGGATAGTAGTACCTGTGTAATATTTTGAAATGAATTTCTTCTACCTGATTTGAGCGTAAAAATGTATTGTTGACCAAACATCATCTATAAATGGGAAAGAAAAATATTGTTTCCATTTCAAAATGGCTTTCGGGAAACATGTTCCACCAATGCGTAAAGCACTTTGAGTGTGCAGGAAACGTGCTATATAAATGTAAGGAATTATTATTATTAATTATTATTTATTCATTTCTATGTGAAACACTTTCATGAGCCCATTTAGCCAATAAGACAAAAACATAGTTTTACTAAAGTAAGCTTACATTTATCCACACAAAATAAACCTGACTGTATTATTTGTAGTAAAGCCGTGGTTAATTGTGTTAAATATGCCATTTCAGCCTGCAGAATGGCATTTCAAACTGTGGCCTAACAAAAATATAGAAAAGAAATATCGAGTTTCTGTAATATAAAACTAAATAATTCCTCTCACTGTATAGTTCCTAAAGTTAACTAGACAGAAACAAATGTATGTTAATATTAACAGAATCACTCAAATAGCAATTAATCTGACTGATGTTAACGTTAAAGGTTTGATCGAGCTTTTAAGTAAAACAATAGATTAAAGTTACAGTACCGTTAATATAACATTAATATTTACGTTACATTAAGTTGCATCAATGTTAGCATTAGCATCAAATGCTAATTAGCGCTACTAGCCTGAGACATACAGTAATAAACGTTACATCTAATTACACTGACTTAAATATTCATTTGTTTAATTTGTAATTGTTTATTTTATTTAGGTTATTGTTTCTTTTTAATTCGCATTTTTCACTTAGTGAAGGCGGGTGTTCCGGAGAATTCAGTTCCCCCTGTTCCCCCCTTCACAGCGCATGCGCTGATTCTCAGTAATGACGTCA
Source organism: Danio rerio (assembly GCF_049306965.1). Taxonomy (NCBI): domain Eukaryota; kingdom Metazoa; phylum Chordata; class Actinopteri; order Cypriniformes; family Danionidae; genus Danio; species Danio rerio. The sequence goes on from NC_133188.1 coordinate 9,540,199, forward strand.
TGCTTTCGCTTCGCTAGTGAATCAATTCGTGTTGGTTTTGAAAATAAAAATAAATAAAAATCGTGTTGGTTTTGCTGTATTAACAAGCCTAATGTTGGTTGCATTAAACATTTTTTGTTATATTTAGTAATTGTAATTTTTGCATGCACTCATTAATTGTTTTGTTGTTAATGTGTGCGTGATGTGCGTGTTTTTCTTTCAAACAAGCATTGTCTTTCAAATAAGCCTTGTCGAGAAAAATAGCACTGCAAAATTAGTGTCTCTTGTTTTAGGTAAGTCACAATGATGCTTGTAATGTTTAAAAATTGCATAGACTGTTAATGCAAATATTTGTCACTTATCTGCATATGAAAACACAAGAGAACAGATTTTCTGTAAGCAAGGGAGTTTCCTGGATTAAAAAACAAAACAACAATACAATGACGTCTTTTTAATCTAATAATTGTCTCCAACAGTTTTCATCTGCAGAAAGGGCTTTTAAACAACAATTATGGATACAGCACAGAAAACAGATAAAAGATAGGCTCAAAATTTTTTTTTTTTTTTTTTAACTTTTTTACTATCTATAAAGGGGTGTTACCATTGAAAAGGCATGGGAATTTTTTACATTGCCCAAAGAAGTGTTAACTCCTATATATTACCTTTTGTGGGTTTGAAAGGCACTACAATGATGCTGGTGACATTTTTTTAATGGTATAATTATGTCTAAACTCTTATATGTTCAGATAAGTGTATTTACAGTGATTTATGTTGTTTTTGTGGACTACACAATGACCATATGCATTCACCTGCTTGGGTAAATGGGTACTTTTTTATTTTTAACAATTTTTGTACCTTTAGTTCTTGTTAAATTGACAAAAGCTGTTAAACATTATTTTAATGATGAGGCAATTGTGGGTAATTACCCTGCATGATCTTTCAGATTGCCTGTGATTGATCACCAGTCATGTGTTGGCAGAATAGGGCTGTGCGATATTGAAAAAACAAAATAAAACTAATATTGCAATATTTCGTTGGTCTGCCTTATATATTGTGATATAAATACAATTTCACCAGATTGGTTAAATAGCTCTGTTAGAAAATAATTCATTATTTTACATTGATTGGCATGATTTTGTAGGGGACTGGTTGAATCATGCATAAAACAATTTACAAGCATATAAAAACAGGGCAAAGACAAAACTGCTGAGATAAACAGTGTGTTTTTTTTTTTGTTTTTTTTTTTGAGCATTCAGTACAGAAATTGAATAATCAAATGTAAAATAACACTAGTCTTCTTTATATAAAAAAATAAGTACAATTAATATTTGTTTAAGATATAAAAGTTATAATTTCTTGTGCCTGAATGTATTAAACTTTTTGAAATCACATGCAAATAATACTTTTTTTATTTAATTTTGGTTAAAATCTGCAGCTACTCCACAAATCACATGTACTCTGAACTCCTGTGCTGTTCAACATTGCAGATGTGACTACTGCAGATGGGCACATTGCAATATTAATGCTGATAAGATATATTGTACAGCCTATAATGAAGAATATCATTGCTTAGCTTGCTTTAAACACTTGAAAATGTGCACAAATTTTTGGTTGGTTCGTTTTAAAAGATTTTAGCTTTTTTTGCTAGTTTATATATATAATAAATATATAAATATTCAAATAGTAAACTCATTTAATGTATCATCCTTTTAATTTACGCCTACTTATGTTTTTTTTTAGTATAACAAAATTGTTAGATTTAAATCTGATGTTAAAAAGATATTGTATATTGTGTTTTCCAATCCTCAGAAGCTTCACAATTCACACAGTAACACAATTTCCTCTGCTTCGGGAAAATCCGTACTCCTGTGTTTTTAATGTAAAGTCACTTTCTGAAGATACATGAGAAGCTACGTAAATATGTCTTTCAAAACAACACAAGTATCACTGTGATTTATCTGAAATAAAACACACTATAATTTGTGCAGTGTAGTATGGTTTATTTTTTTCGACAAGGCAAACTGTTTGAAAGAAACAAGCGAACGCGTGCTAAAAACAGGAACAATACCATAGACACGTGTGTCTATGCAAATAATTACAAAATGTTATAAACTCTGTGATGAAATAAACACTGGGCTTACGAAAATACAGCAAAACAACCATGAACTGTTTCAGTTCGCGAAGTGAATTCATGACGTCATGATTTGTGTACATGGAATCAGCTGTAAGTTGCGCATGCGCTGTGAATGGGGGAACAGGGGAACTGAATTCTCCGGAACACGGGCACTGTTGACTAACGTTAGTAACTCTAAATTAGTTGACTGCAATGCTGTGACGGTGTTAGCATGTAGCATGTTCACACATAAAATAAGTACAGTTCGCAATTAAAACCATTTCATACCTTTTGTTGTAACTTAATAAAATCTACTGCAATTAATGTCAATAAAGATGTTTAATCCACAAGAATTTGATCCTACCTGTTAGCGTTCACATAGGTTCGGTCCTTATTTAGGCTAGAGTGGGTTATTTTTGTGAATGAATCTGTGGATTTAAATAAATTGTGAGAGTCGATTCATCCTTGACCTATTCATAAATACAACAGTTGCTTTGTTGCTGAATAAATGTCTTATTCACTTAAGACAGTGTCCTACCACCACCTACTGGCGGTTTCAGGTAATACATGGATAACTTCATTTTGTTGCATATTTTTCTTTTTAATTTATTATTTGAAGCATTATTCATTTAAAAAAGAATTCACAACAATAACGAATTTATATAACCATAATATATAAAATATAATATAACTGATAATAATAATACTGTTAAAATGATAAATAATTGATAACGAAAATATAAAATAACTGAAATGAGCTACTCAAAATAAATGAATCACACACACACACACACACACACACACACACACACACACACACACACACACACACACACACACACACACACACACTCGCACGTATAAATATATATAAACATGATAAAAATTGTAACAAAAAGCAAAACGCAGAAAAGTTGTGCATGACAGGAAAAATACCTACATAGGCCTAAGTGCAAAATTAATTTAATGAATAATTGGAAAAAATGTGTATAAGCAGGTGGCTGTGTGAGCACATTAAGGCGAATGAGTCAGTCAGTCTAGCGCGGGCCTGCATTAGAAGTTTGTTGTGTTTTAAAAAGTCTCTACGTCATACCAAATGGAACTGTGGAACTCTGACATCATCAGTGACAGTAAAAAGCTTTTGACGTAGCAGAAACTCTCATTAGCTTCTTTGGATGTCTAGTAGTTCAGTACTTTCTGCGATTCAACAGTACAGTGATAAAATGGCATTTTCAAAACTGATTAACCGTCTGAAGAAAGCGTTTGGTGTTAAGTGTGCGAACGAACAACCGTGTGAGCCACTGGAACCCACCGGCAGCACGACAGAGAATCACCGTCATCTGATGACCGATGACCCGGCCGTCGCTGCAGGAAAACAGGCAGGGAGACAGAAAAAGAGGAAACTCAAATTGTCTCCCATCTTCTTCGCCTGTTTTTCCAGAAGAATAGCTACTGTTGTTGGTAAAATAGATTTATGAGCACTTTTAATTACTAAAGCATACTGTTAAACACACCAAACACATCACATAAGTGTTTAAAGATCAGAAATGAACATTACTGGAAGACATTTTAGAAAGAGTTTCTTAAAGCCACAGTTCACATAAACAAGACAATTCTGTCATAATTTACTCCTTAAACCTGTTTGAGGTGCTTTCAGCCATTGACTTCCACAGTATTTTGTGTTCCTACAATTAAGGTTAATGGCTGCTGATTTCAGGAATTTTCTTCAGAATTTGTAGTTTTGTGTAAAAAACAGAAAAAATAAGAATTATTTGTATTAGGATTTTTTATTTCAGTGAGCTTTGCCTTTAGATATATAGTTTACTTGTTTGCTAATTCAATGCAGAAAACCCATGAAGATCATCAATAAAAACACATTGAGTAATGTTTCTGCAAATGAACTGTTCAAATATCTTGTCAAAAAGAGTTGTAGAGTCATATTAATGATGTTCCTTCCTCTCATTAGATCAGCTATGTGTGCAGGAGATCCACGAACTTCACGCAGAGCCCATCAGTAGCTCTAAATTCTTCTGCACTGCTGTGAGCAACCTGGAGCTGGAAGTTCTCCAACCTCCAGCTCTTGATGCTCCAGCAGACGAAGATTTGGACTCTAAACCGGAAGTGAAAAGCTTTGACTCTGCAGTGGTCATTGACAACGACTCTGCAGAGCTTCACTTCCCAGAAGACAACGAATCCTCCCTCAGTGAGGACAGCCTGGAGCAAGAGCTTGATAGTCCTCCAAGTTCACCATCTGATGAGGACAATGAATCTCCAGTGAGCCAGCAGCTCATAACAGATGACATCTGTGACTCTGCCCTGGATGAAAACTCGAACCCTTTACCGGATCAGGTCTCACAAGAGGACTCTGCTGTGAAGTCTACAGCAGATGATGGGACCTGCTTGGACAATAGTAAGTTTATTGCTGGAGTTCAGAACATTTGTTTAGGCTCATCAAACTTTGTAAAATTATACAGTTGTAGTCAAAATTATTCACCCTCCTGTGATTTTTTATTAATATTTTTTAAATATTTCAAAAATGATGCAGAGCAATATAGTTTAAGTATTCAGAACTTTAAGCTGAACACTGGTATCTTGAAAATATCCAGTAAATATGATGTACTGTCATCACGACAAAGATAAAAGACATCAGTTATTAGAAATGAGTTATTAAAACTATCATGTTCTGAAATCTGACAATAATTCTGACTTCAACTGTTTGTGTTTTTATTTGGTTTATAATTTAATGACATTTTCTTCATTTTTAACAGATGACATCAGCTGCCGCTACAAACTCGGAAAGCAGCTTGGTGAAGGAGGTTTCGGCTCCGTGTATGAGGGGATTCGCATACAGGATGGTCTGCAGGTATTCATTTTTGTAGACTCAAATCCTCTGATGAAGTTCCCTGTTTAAAGAACATCATCAGAGCTTTCATTGTTTGGACATTTCTGCTGACGAATGAATCCTCTGTTCAGGATTTATGACTGAATGAAATGATCTCCGTGCACATGTTAATTGTTCGCTTGTTCCTTTAAACAGGTGGCAGTTAAATTTGTCCAGAAGACCCCAAATATGCAAGATGTCAGCTCTGTGAGTAGACTACACTTTCTGTTCGCTGTGTTCAGTTTATAAAGTCTTATATTTATTATAGACCACAGGCTGTGGTCAGAAACCCTTGTTTGAAAACCAACATTATTATTTTGTTTTCAGTCATGTGACCAGCCACTTCCTCTAGAGATCACCTTGGCAAACATGGCCAGCGGTGGCTCCAGGTGTCCGAATATTATTAAGCTCCTGGACTGGCAGGTCTTTGAAAACCATTATGTCATGGTGATGGAGCGGCCTAGTCCAAGCATGGACCTGGAGGCATTCCTTGAAGTCAGCGGAGGAGTCCTCAGTGAGAAAACAGCACATACCATCATGAGGCAAGCTGTTTATGCGGCCAACGTGTGCTGTTACCGCGGGGTGTTCCACCGGGATATTAATCTTCAAAACCTGCTGGTGAACCCCGACACACTGGAAGTCAAGCTGATCGACTTCGGGTGTGGAGACTTCATGATGGAATCAGCCTACAGTCTCTTCTCTGGTAGGTGTTTTGAATAGTGTGGTCAAAAGTATCGACTTCGGTACCAATCGATTCTGACATTTAACAAGTCAATTTGAGCGCTGTTAAACACCACTGATTGGCCATTGGTGTTCACATGCTCAGCAAATATGACTGTGATGAGTGTCGGTATCGATTGGTAGTGGATACTTTTGACAACACTAGTTATGAATGTGCATAAGCATTATTAATATACGTATTGAAAGCTGGTTAATTAGCACAGCTGAAGCCCATCTGGTATATATATTCAACATGATGCTAAACTTAACGTCTCTCCTCCAGGCACAGAAGCGTACATCCCGCCAGAGTTTTATGAAAAAGGATGCTACCGGGCCAAACCAGCGACGGTCTATTCTCTTGGGGTTCTTCTGTTCACAATGCTCCATGGAGAATTCCCATCAGCGTATGACCTGTACTACCTTCAACATGACTGGTCCAAATTTACCCTCTCTCAAGGTGAGATGTTCATCAAAGAACAATTAAGTGAAACAGCTTAATAATAATAACAACAATAACCTCACCTCTCCATTTCTTCTTCACAGAATGCTGTGATATGATGACGGCTTGTCTGCATGAGAATCCAGAGTGCAGAATTCCTCTAGAAGAGATGCCTTACCACGACTGGTCCATGCTGGAGTTCTGAGTCACATTAGCAGAATGTTTTGTATATTTGATTTTTGTACATGTCTGTAATAAAGATATATTTTATTGAACTCACTTGTGTTGTGGCTTATATTGTGATCTAGCCCCAGTGTTGTCAGATTGTGTGGATTTAAAATGGTTTTGTTTGGGGTGACAAAAATTTGGCATGAGGTTTGAACAGCATCCAGTCCTTTCCAACACACACTGCAGTTGACACTGGCGTCATTACGGCGCACTTTTAGAAATACACTTTTTCAGAATGCTGTACAGCGCTGACCCAAAACCTAAACATATCAGTCACTGCGACATAAGCAAATCATCCATAAATATTCCAATGGTTTATTGTGAAATCAGAGCTGTTCAGAAAAATGTATTAAAATACAAACGTCGTAACATGAGAATGTGAGACTCAATACAAAACATCAGCATTTTCACAATAAGAGCACCCAGTTTTATTAAGGTCGTTGAGTGTTTGTTGCCATCATGACAATCCTAAACAAAATATTCAGTGATATTCCTTCAAATCAATACTGATAGTGTAGTTTGCGCAGACACACTGAGGTTTATCCAGTGTACAGAAGTCTGAATCATCCACATTATTTCATACGCTTCCAGAAACACGTTTACTACACGAATGTCCAGCGTTTGCTAAAACTGTTCAACTCTTTAGATGATTCCTTTCTTACAACATCTCCAACTATGGCAGCTTCTCATTACTCACCATTTCTTAATCTTACTAAATACTTGACTTGATGTCACTCTGTGGACTCTGGGGTCATGTGCAGCATAAGCAGGTCGGCCCCCCGGCGGACCACCACATTTAAGCTTTCGCTGGTCCTCACAGCATTATATATCTCCTCCGACGTGTTCACCTTTACCCCATTGATCTCAATAATAACATCTCCTGGCTTCATTCCGGCTCTGCAAAACAGAAAACAGGAAATGACATCATCAAAAGGATGCCTTACTCAACAGCTGATAACATCATGTTCAGAGAGCAGCACACCTGTTGGCTGGAGATCCTACAATCACACGGTGGATGAGAACTCCATGAAAAACATCAGGGAAGGACGGGTCTCGCATCCTTAGCTCTTCGATTATACTGAGGAGGGGAAAAAGAGAATTTAAAGATAATAAACGACTCACTTCAGTGCAAAGTTTACGGTTTAAGGATTGATTGATAAATAGATAAGATAGATAGATAGATTCATAGATAGATTGATAGATAGTTTAATAGACAGATCAGCAAAACAATCAATATTACATTCGCTTCAACCAAAAACACTTCAATGTCTGCGGTTTAATTACTTTTGCTAATAACATAGTAAAAACATCCGAAAAGCATTATTCCCATAAAACATTTGTTTTTAAGTTGGTTTTTTTTGTCACTGCAACACAGAAAGGCCTTTGTCCCGCTCTTACATTTCAGGTAAAACTAAACAAGGTCGACTGTGATTGGCCACTTTTCATATCATTTAAATCACTGCTTCGGAATCACGGTATTTTGTGCGGGTATTTTTGCATTAAATTGTCACAAAAATTCGAAAAACTTTTTATTTTTCGGCCGTGAAAATTGCATACAAATTCTCCTTGATAAATTAAGCACTTTTCAACAGAACAAGCCAATTTTCCAGGTATTCCAGCACTTGAATTTCTAAGAGCCAAATCTAGTGGTATATAACAAAAATCTGCAGATTCCATAATGTATGAATTTTGCTCTCCTGTAAAATTGTAATAAAAGTGTTTGGCACCTGGGGGTCAAAGTCAACATCATCACTCCAATGTAACGCCTTTTCGATCCCGATTCTCCAAACCAAGAGTCTGAAAAAAAAGACCCAATAACCGGGAAACGGGCCTGGGTACGGTTCGGATAGCATAGTGCAAGTACGCCCTAAATACCTTAAACCAGAATTTTCTACCTCTGAATAAAGTTGCATGTCTGCGGCTATAAATACTCCTACCGCACTTGTGATAATTTTACAGAGTGGCACACGTCACATCAGCCGGTGTGTGAATGAAGTGCTTGATGCATCACTGAGACAGCACGCAGTCCTCCGTTATCTGCGGACACTTCCAATCCAAAACAGCAGTAAAAAGGGAAGAAATCAGTGTGTTAAGGATCTGTCCAATGTATTATTGAGCCTTTTCTAGTTTTAAATTTCAGGTAGGCCTACTTTGTGTGTGAAGAGCAGGTAATAACCCACTCAGTTCCAGTGTTGCGAATGCGATCTGCTGATCTAACAGCTACATGATTTAGAAACAGAAATGAACTCGTCGTTTCAGGTCGAAATGAACCAATATAATATATATTATATTATAATAAATTAATATAATGTAATATAATAAATTAATATTTATTTAAATTAACAGGGACAAATAGTGTTGGAGAAAGTTTTTCATGTTGTCATGAACGTGACACGCAGTTTGAATTGTAAATAAACGGAGAATGATTGACAGGCGCAGCGGAGGGAAGCGCAGAACTGAACATGAATTTAACCATGTGAATATTGATCTGTACTTCACATTAAACTATAGAATGGCTTCAAAACATTTGGGATACAGTAGGCCTACAAGCCAATTTTCTACTGTCTTATAAAAGGCTAACTTTTTGGCTTTTCTTTGCTTATAAATAACACAGAATATAGAGCACCTGCAAGATGGGATTTGCAGCAAAAATATGCAGTATCGAACCAATATCCAATCCAAGTATTAGGATCGGTGCAGCCCTAATTAAAAAATTAAATATCCCCAAAAGATTACACATGTTAAAAGTACAACCTCAAAGCTCCATCTGTACCTTAACATTGATTTTGATGGTGGCGATGTCTGCAGCCTGGTCCACATCCTGGACTGTGGCGTTGTAAGTCTCACCATTAGTCAGTTTGACACGAACACCACGCTTGTTGGCGACCACATGGGCATTTGTCACTATCAGGTCATCACTACTTATTATAAAGCCAGAGCCATTCGAGATGGGTCCCTCACGGCCAGAAAAGGGGTGTCTGAAAAGAAAGAGTGTAATATTAGTCACAATTCCCAAACACAACCGAAACTAAAACCATCTGGTCATCTTAAAATAGAAACAAGTGATCCAAAAAGTCTCTATAGATAAAAACAACATAAAACACCCTGCTGAAAAAAACAATCCTGTTGTGCGCGCGCATGTAAAGGTAACTGGGTGAACAAGTCAAACAAAGTATATACACAAGAGAACATAAAAATATACAACAATTCAAAAAAATGAAGCAAGAATAATAAAGATTTAAATAAAACATATAATAGATAGATAGTACAATAATAATAATGATAGTAATAATGTCAGTGAAAATGACAACAGCATTATTAATACCAACAACAACAACTACAACTACCACTTACGATTACTTAACATTCAGAAATTAAACCGAATTAACAAAAAATATTGTAAATATATGTGTAGTGTTAAAACATTGTTGGGTTTTACAACCCTGCGAAATGTGAGAATGTTTTAACAATAGAAATGATAAAAAAGTAAAGAATTAGGTTAACTTGATTGTTTTTATAAATGTAAGTGAGTTGAACATAAAACAGTCAAGTTGCCCCCAATAAACTTAAGAATTGAGTTGCTTCAACACGTTAAATAAGTATTTTATAAATGTCTATTAACAATAATTTTGTTAATAATAATGACATTTGGGGAAAAGGGTTTGGTTCTATTTTTATAGTAATTAAATGTTTATAATTTAAAATGTTTATAATAATTAGATGTTTTGCCGCCTTGTTTTTGAGTTGTGCAATGCAAAAAGACCCTCTTATAGCAAGATTAGGGAAGCACCGAAATGAAGCTTGTTGATTGAAACGGAAAATTCTAGATGCATTTGGCTGAAAACTGACACTGAAAAGGCTTTTTAATAATTGGAAATTATTTTAATAAATAAAAAAATTATAGTTTTATATCAAATAATAAAGTAATTTGGCGACGCAGTAGGTAGTGCTGTCACCACACAGCAAGAAGGTCACTGGTTCGAGCCTCGGCTGGGTCAGTTGGCATTTCTGTGTGGAGTTTGCATGTTCTCCCTGCGTTCGCGTGGGTTTTCTTCGAGTGCTATGGTTTCCCCCACAGTCCAAAGACATGCGGTACAGGTGAATTGAGTAGGCTAAATTGTCTACATGTATGAGTGTGAATGAGTATGTATGTATGTTTCCCAGAGATGGGTTGCAGCGGGGAGGGCATCCGCTGTGCAAAAACATATGCTGGATAAGTTGGCGGTTCATTCCACTGTGGTGACCCCAGATTAATAAATGGACTGAGCCAAAAATAAACGAATGAATGAATAAAGTATTTTTGTGAGGCTTTTAAATTAAACTCAATAACTTAAATTAACAGTGAAATTAATAGTAAAAATAAAAATGATTCCATCATTTATTCACCCTCTGCATATTTGAAATCGTTATGAGTTTCTTTCTTCTGTTAAACACAAAAGAAGACATTTTCAATAATGCTGAAAACCTCTAGCTATCGACTTCTATTGCAGGAAAAATAACTATTATAAAAGTCAATGTTCAGGTTTTCAGCATTATTAAAAATATCTTCTTTTATGTTCAACAGAGTCAAAAAAAAACTCATCAGAAATGATGACAGAAGTTTCCTTTTAGGGTAAACCACACAACTACTTGCAAATATGCTCATGTTACATTCCCTCGAGTTAGACAGTTCAGTTTATTCTTCTTTTTTTTTTTTTTAAGAGCCTCTATTATGGGTTTTTGAGAATGACCTTCCATGTATTGTGTAACACAGCTCTAAGAGAAGTGAATTATTCAGCTAAGACTTAAATCTGCAAGCGTGCAGTGTTTAAAACTGTTGATTCATTTATAAAAGAGTCAACTTGCAGTGCTTCAAATGAATCGTCTTGATAACGAGTCTTTAGCTGTGCCGGCGTGACCAGAAAATGGAACTAAAGCTCCGCCCAGGGCTGGATTAACCAATGGGCCTTATAGGCACAGGCCCAGTGGCCCGTGCGCACTTGGGGCCCCTGCGAGGGGGGAGAAGAAAAAGACAATTTCGGGGTGTCTTTTTAGGCTAACTGCAAATAGCGCACCTAGTTGGAATAAGCTATTCACGCTTTACGCCCATCGATGCTTGATTGACAGAGACAACATGAGTAAAGAGCAGGGCCAGACGGAATCTGCGGATGTTTTTTACTATTTTTGCTGAGAATTTTGGTAAAAATCTGCGGATTTCTGCGGAATTATTTTGGGAGCATCCAGCGGAGTATCATAACTTACACCTTAATATATTAAATAAAAAGTAATAAATTACTGAATAAAAACTGAATAAATTCAGATTTACACATTTACTCAAGTAAATAAACAGAATTAATGATAGGCTAAAAATCTGCAGAAAAATCTGTGGAATTCTGTGCGCGCAGATTCCGTGTGGGTCTAAAGAGCTATGCAGCATCACAGCCTGAGTGGCGTATCTCGTAATGTGCACAGCAACATCTTTTGACGCGATTGATCATCAACCCGGTTCGAATCCACCATCTGCTGAACTTGTGCTACTTTTTTCTCCCCATTACATATCAGATTAGAAATATATTTATTTTTAACAGGAAGGAAACATTTTTAATAAATAATGCAAATGTGATATAAAGTCAAGTGCCTCGTGGGTATTTAATAATGTTTAGCCTTAATAAAGGTGCCTCCCTCTCTGTAAAAACTATATTGCTCAGACAACGGTATTTCATCTGAGCAAAAAAATCACATATAACTATTATTATTATGTTTAAATTGTCTTTCTTTCTTTAACTAAACAGAATGCTGCAATCGGTCAAGCGCGGAAACGTCAGTTTTGAAATAAATTCAAAACTGTTACCAACTGTTAATTAATTGTTTTTGCTACTTGTAACCGCTTGTAGTGCATCTGGTTAACTCTTTATATTCTCATATCACGTCTAACGCCATGATGAAAATGCGACGCATGCCGCTTCGTTTACGGATTTAAATGCGTTTGCATTTAAATGCACAATCCTCTGGCACTTGTCGTTGCTATGGCCATCATCAGTTTCCGGGATAAATAACAAAACGGGAGGGTGGCGGGAGATGGGTCTGAAATTACAGGAGACTTATTATTTGCTAAATAATCATATGAGAGTCGCTGCCATAATTTGGTAAAAATAAATGCATATTCTAAGACAATGAAAGTGTTCTTTGACCTTGAATGTACATCAGCCTGTTGTTGGAGACCTCGCACCCCCCACCCCCCCCCCCCCCCCAAAAAAAAAATGACCCTTTTTAATGTATAATAGGGGCTCTTTAAATCCATTCAGACAAACTGAGTCTGACAGAAGAACTTTTAGCTTAGCTTAGCATAGATCCTTGAATCAGATTAGACCATTAGCATCTCGCTCAAAAAATTCCAAAGAGTTAAAGTATGCACCAAGACTGATGGAAATGAATAGCTGCTATGTTCCAGCTTGACATGGCTAGTAACTATACCTATACGCCTCTCGGGAAGTATACATGGGCATTCTGTTTGAATGGGTAAATCAAATTCTTCAAAACTGCTTGCCAAGATTACGATTACAATACATACTATGAATAACCAATAAAATTGAACAGTAACTATAACAGCCTTCCATTGCTGTTATCGCCAGTCCATGCATGCTAAAGTTGTTTTTAAGCAGAATGTCTTTATTTGTGCAGGTGAATTAAACAAAGCCTCAATCTTTGCTTCTCCTTTCTTCTTTATCATGTCAATATAACATTCACTCCATGTATACACAGCACATATCTAAACACTGCTGTTTTCTGGCTAGCAAACAAGTTACTCTGTAGCACGGTCAAAAACCGTGTGCTTTCCCATACCTGACGCTCTTCCTCGCTTACACAGGCACCTTAGTTATAGTTTTCAGCTAGTGACACCTAGTTGACAACATGAATCACTACAACACAAAAAATGGCTCCTACACACCGGCCCCTTAATTGATTATGGTAATTAACATAACAATTACAAATATTACGTAAAGGAGCCATAACAAATATTGAAGCACCACATGACACAGACTGTAACAGTCCACATTAGTCATTTACCTCCAGAAACAGACAAAGCTTTCTTACAGGTCGTTCTAAAATACTACTCTTGGTTTTAACTTTTACAGTTCGTACCAGGCCCTTATTATCTGAAAAGGTTTCTAATACTCGACCAAGTGGCCATGAACCACGAGGCGCAGTAGGATCCAGTAAAAGTACAATGTCCCCTGTACTAAAACTTTGACGTTCTTTTGTCCATTTTTGACGTTTTTGGAGTAGAGGAAGATACTCCCGTATCCATCTATTCCAGAAAAGATCAGCTAGGTACTGCACTTGTTTCCATCTTCTTTTCACATAGAGATCTGTTCTTTCAAAAAGACCTGGTGGTAAAGCAGGCTTGCCTTTCATGAGAAGCAGATGATTTGGAGTAAGAGCTTCAAGGTCATTGGAATCACTGGATACCTTGGTAATGGGACGATCATTTAGGATTGATTCTACTTCACACAGAATGGTATGAAAGGATTCGTCATCCAGTGTTTGTTGGCGAAGTACAGAGCAAAGAATGTTTCTCACCATCCGAATAATGCGCTCCCATGCACCTCCATAATGGGATCCAGCCGGTGGATTGAAGCTCCACTGAACCCCTACTTGAAGTTACTCCTTTTCAATTTGCTTGTCGTTCCATGCAGAAATGGCCTCTTTTAATTCTCTGTTGGCACCAATGAAGTTTGTTCCATTATCTGACCTGATGTGTACTACTTGACCTCTACGAGAAATAAATCTTCGTAGAGCATTTATACATCCATCTGTGTCCAAAGAATAGGCTACTTCCAAGTGCACCGCTCTACTTGCCATACAAGTAAAAATCACTCCGTATCGTTTTACTGTACTACGTCCTATTCTAACTTCGTTAGGACCGAAGTAATCCACACCAGTATTTGTAAAAGGTGGAAGATTAGGTGTAATTCGTTCAAGAGGTAGGTCAGACATCTTTTGTTCGCCCGTCTTTCCTTTGTAACGTCTACATACAATACATTTGGAAATGACTTTTCTTGCAGCAGCATTAGCGTTTATAATCCAATATGTTTGTTTGAGTTTGGACAACATATGATTCCTACCACAATGACCCAATTGGTCATGAATGTGACGAAGTAGAAGATTTGACACATGGTGATTTTTGGACAAAATGATGGGATGTTTGGCTTCGATAGGCATGGCTGCCTTTCTGAGTCTTCCTCCTACTCTGATGAGTTCGTCATCCAATACAGGGTCCAATCTGTATATGCTGCTCTTCTTTTTGAGCCCACAAGAACCATGCTTCAGCTGTTGAATCTCATCTCGAAACTCTTGCTGCTGACTGAAGCAAACAATGGCTATTTCAGCCTCAAAGAGGTCTTCCAACGACAAAAATTGTACCCCCAAAGTTGCCTTGAATGACTTCATTTGTAAATCTATGTCTGATTTCGAAGCATTGCAATTCCTTTCCAGTAACAGTAATTCCTTTCTTTTGAGACATATCAGTTTCAGTAGCTTTTTTACCTTGAGCATCCAAGCAACTGCCACTTTCAGTTTTTTCCAGTCTGAAAAATGTGTGATAAGACAGTTACTGGCATTCTGGATATCTTGCATGATAACAGCATTCACTCTAAGATCTTTCTTGATCTCTGGATCATCATCTTCGTGCATATCGACAATTTGCTCTTTGGGGTGTAACTGATGCTCTTCTGTTCTCCAAAGAAAGCTAGGACCTGCAATCCATCTCTTACTGTGCATAAATGCCTTGATATGCATTCCACGTGAAGCATCATCTGCCGGATTTCCTTGTTGGCAACATATATCCATTGCTGAAGCAATGTCCTATCTCTAATGTAAGAGACCCTATTTGCAACAAAGGTTTGGAAGCGTTTGTCTTCATTTTTGATGTACTTGAGCACAGTTTGACTGTCAGTCCAAAAAACTGAGTTCTCCAATTGAAGTCTTAATTCCCTTCTCAACATCTGGTCCACTTTAACAGAGAGAACAGCTGCTGTTAACTCCAAGCGAGGAATGGTTAGAGTTTTAAGGGGAGCCACTTTGGACTTAGCAAGTAGAAATGTTACATGCACTTTATCATCACTGTTAATCATCCTAAGATAAGTAACCATACCATATCCCTTTTCAGAGGCATCTGAAAAATGATGCAAACAGGCATGCATGATTTCACCGAAATCTGTAGGTTTTAAGCATCGGCCTACTTGAAACTCTGACACTTCATCCAAATTAGAAATCCAACAAGTCCAGTTTTCTGAGAGCTGGAGGTATTTCTTCATCCCAGCCCAGATTCTGTCTACACATCTCCTGTAGAAGCAACTTGGCGGGCAACATAAGAGGAGCAAGAAATCCCATAGGATCATAAACTGAACTAACAGAAGACAGAATTCCTCTTCTTGTGCACTGATGGGGTTTCAACTGCAGTTTAAATTGAAACGTGTCAGCTTCTGCACACCACTGGAGCCCCAAAGTTCGTTCTACAGGCAACTTGTCCCGGTCTAAATCCAAGTACTGGATGTCCTTACTTCTGTACTCTTCTGGAACTGATTGTAGTACCTTACGGCTATTACTAGTCCATTTCGTCAAACAAAATCCGCCCTTTTGACAAAGAGCAACAAGATCCTGCACCATGGCAATAGCAGCCTCCTCTGAGAAGATGCTTTTCAAGCAGTCATCTACATAGAAACAATCAAAGACAGTGTTGATCACTTCTGATGGAAAAAGTGCTTGATTGTCCTCTGCCATTCGTCTTGATGCATAACATGCACAACTTGGAGAAGACGCGGCTCCAAACAGATGGACTATCATTCTATATGTAGTGACTTCCTGCTTCAAGTTTCCATCAGACCACCATAAAAACCGAAGAAAATCCACATCATCTTCTGCTACCTTGACCTGATGAAACACAGCTTGAATGTCAGCCATTAGTGCTATGGTTTCCTGTCTGAATTGTAACAATACTCCTAAAAGTGAATTTGTGAGATTGGGACCTTGCAACAATTGTTTGTTGAGTGAAGTATCTCTAAACGTTGCCCCACAATCAAACACCACCCTCAATGTTCCTTTCTTTGCATGTAATACTCCATGATGAGGAATATACCAAACCTTTCCATCATCACGATCTAATTGATGCTCTGGCACCTTTTCAGCATATCCTTTCTCCAGAACATCAGACAGAAAATGAGTATACTCCTCATGCAACAGTTGATTCCTTTCAAGCCTTTTTCTCAAACCATTACACCTTTGTTTGGCAACACTTAAGTTGTTTGGAAGTACAACATCATCACTACGAAATGGTAGCCTCAGGCTATAATGATCATCCTGCATTTTGACAGAGTTCTTCATCATTTCCATAAATTGCAAATCCTCCCTTGACATCTCCTCTTTCTCGACAACAATTTCATTGAAGTCGTGATTATACTGATTTTGGAGCAATTCTTCAAGCCTCCTGATAGAAATCCTGTTAACAGTAACAGAGGGTGTACCAGTTTCATCCTCACAGTTACTGCTTGCTTCTGAAAGTCCATTAACAACCCACTTCAGTAGGGTTCTAATGGCATATGGCCCATCGCCATAGCTGTTTAATATTTCCCAAGGTTGCATTACTTGAGATGCATTAGCTCCAATCAGTAAACCTATATTGGCTTCAATGTGAGGAATTGTTACTCTGTCCAGATATGGCCATTTGGAAATGTCCTCCTGCATTACAATATTGTCCGAATTGACAGGCAGTTTCTTCTGTGTGTACACTTCAGGAAGAGAGAAGAACTTATTACTGTTAATACCGCATACCTCTAAACCAGTTATGACATTACAAGACACAGGCTGTTCTTGCCCCATAGTACGAAGATAGATGTTAATTCTTTTTCCTCCAATGTTAAGCTCATTCATGAGCTGTTCTGAACAAAATGAGGCTGAGCTCCCAGGGTCCAGAAAGGTATAAGTCTGAATTACTTTCTGACTTTTAACTGATTTTACTTGTACTGGAGTAATTGAAAGCAAGCACTTTTCGTTCCCGGCCCCTGTATGGCCACAAGTTTGGGTAGAGACTATGCTGCTCCTCTTTTCAGTGTCCTTTGCCTGTGAAATTCCAGCTGTTAATTTGCGATATATGTGCAAAACTGTAGGATGCATTTGCTTGCAGACTTCACAGACAAGACGATTGTCACATTCTTTGCTTAAATGTCTAGATTTCAAACAACTGAAACAAATTCCTTTTCCTTTCAAAAAGTCAATCTTTTCTCGTTGTGACTTCTTTAAAGCATGACACCTTTCCAAAACATGATTGCCTTGACATAACAAGCAAGTCTTGCTTTCATCAATCTTGCTCACAAAACGAGTTCCTTGCTGCAAGTTTTTAACTGGAACTGAGGCAACAACATTTGTAGCAAAACTGTTTCCCTTGAATACCTTACCAGCTTTGCTTGCAACTTGTTGTTTGTCTTGAATACATCCAAACACAGGATCAGAAACGATCTTTGCATGTCGTTCGATGAATTCAACAAGATGTGAGAAATTGGGTCTGGCTTGGATCAGATCCATTATCTCACAGGCCTTTTCTCGCCAACGTTCTCTCAACTTGAAAGGTAACTTCATTACAACGGTTCTCATATTACTTGGCATGTTGAGCTCTTGCATAAAAGAGATGTCATTAAGAAGCTTACAACATGAGCGCAAAAACAAGGAATATGCATATAACCCTTGTGCGTCTTCAGCCTTTAACAAGGGCCAGCCTAAAGCTTTATCCATATATGCAGCAGCAATTTTAAAATCATTACCAAATTGCTCCTTCAGAAGATTCTTAGCCAATGGATAACCTATTTCAGGATCAAGATGTTGACAACTTCGAACCAGTTCTTTAGGTTGACCTGTGGTAAATTGTTCTAAAAAATACAAACAGTCTCTTTTATTGCGAGTTCTTTCCTCAACACCATGTTCAAATGCTCTCAAAAAGGATACATAATGAAGTGGATCACCATTGAAGACTGGAATCTCTCTATTTAGAAGTGTGTGAGGTTGAGCTTGATGTACAAGATATGCAGTGAGCTCCTCCTGCTTTTTCAAAATCTCAAAAAGAGGTTCATCGTAAGATGGAAGAGGGTTTATAGCTTGTGTTGCCATACTGCCACTGGAATGTTGTACAAACTGACTTGAGTCCTGATGTTGATGAGTGCTGGTGCCATAAGTGTTCAATCCTCCTATGTGCTGCATTGTTGTTGATTGTGATGGGAAGTTAGAAGTAGCACGAACTGATTGTGATGGGAAGTTAGAGGTAGTGCCAGTTGGTTGTGATGGACTGCTGTTTTTAGCTCCAACTGTGGCCACTGATAGTTGACTTGTTGGTACATATTCAGTAGCTTGTGGATTTAATATTTTTCTTCTTGTTGAATCAAAAATTCCATTTCCAATCACATCCCTTGACGTTTGACTCTTTGTAACTTCCTTTCCTTTTGAATGAGAACTACCAGTATGTGAGCATTTGCTTTGGCTGCCAACAGTACTCAAAACAGCAAGTTTTGCAGTAGATGCTGCTATTTCAGCATCCAATTCAAGTTGTTCCTTCTGTTTTCTCAATTCCTCTTGCTTTGTTTCAATTGCATGTTTAGATTTCAATGCAGCGGCACGGGCCATAAGTGCAGCTCTCTCTGCTTCGGCCTGTACACGAGCTGATGCAGTAGAAGAACTACTACTGGAACTGTGCTTACTATAGTTAGTGGCACCCTTTGAAACATTTGAAACACTGTCTTCTGGGACGACCTCATCATTAATATTTGCATCAGTAACCCCTTCAGTTATTTCCTGACATGTGTCAGATGTGGACAACCATAAATTGACATGTTCAATAAACTAATTTTTTGAAATCATTTTTGCCTTGTACCATATATCATGTTTCTCGATTTCATTATCAGGCAACAAAGTCAACAAAGATTCATGTGCTTCTTCAGCCTCCAAACATAACCTTTTGAAATTTTCAAATACACTTTGTACTTCATTTTCATATTCTCTGTTATTTTGCATCAACCTTTTAATAGTTTCTATTATTTTGTCTGCTTTGTTCAACTTTGCTTTCCTAATTGCTTGCAATGATTGCAGTTTTTCCAATAAGGCCTTTGCGGTAAGTTTAACTGGCCTTTTTTGCCTTTCAGGCTCACTATCATCATAAAGCTGTTGTTTTGACCCAGCAGATTCTTCCTCATTTAAACACTGTTCCTCCATATTACCACAATTTCAGAACAACCATACAGTACAAAAAATTGTCCAACCCTTTGGCAACCAATGCATTGGATTTACGCTTGTTTTGTGTGCACACATAATAAATGGCCATTAAGTTCAGTTATTGTTGCAACAATGTACCTTTAAATCCTGTGTTGAATCACCATCCAATGCGAATCCAACAGGAACGAACGAAGTCCAACGCAATTAGAACAGAAACAGCAAACGAAGTCCAATGCAACTCTATCAGGAACAGCAAACGAGATCCACAGCAACTCCAACAGGAACAGCAACGAAGTCCAACGCCACTCCAACAGGATCAGCAAGCGAGATCCACAGCAAAGATCACTGGAAGCAGAGGTTTTTGACTTAATATAACAGCCTTCCATTGCTGTTATCGCCAGAAATGGGGGTGAGCACGTATTTCACGTGTGCAATCAGAGTCCATGCATGCTAAAGTTGTTTTTAAGCAGAATGTCTTTATTTGTGCAGGTGAATTAAACAAAGCCTCAATCTTTGTTTCTTCTTTCTTCTTTATCATGTCAATATAACATTCACTCCATGTATACACAGCACATATCTAAACACTGCTGTTTTCTGGCTAGCAAACAAGTTACTCTGTAGCACGGTCAAAAACCGTGTGCTTTCCCATACCTGACGCTCTTCCTCGCTTACACAGGCACCAGCTAGTGACACCTAGTTGACAACATGAATCACTACAACACAAAAAATGTCTCCTACAGTAACTGTCCCTTTAGTTTCATTTATAAATGTCCATATCACACAATATCTGCAGAAACTCACATCTAGTCCAAGCCCCTCCCCTGGAGAATTGTCATTCTATACTGATTGCTGATTGGTTCATGTACTAAAAGGTGGGCTTTATTTGCCATATATCAATCGCTGATTGGCTCCTGTACTAGAAGGCGGGGCTTTATTCGCCATAATGACTGTTTCACTTTTCCCATTCAAAAGTATACGAGTGACACGTCATGTGTATTCTATAATCTTTGCTATACTCTCATTCTGGAGTAATAATCAAGGATTTTGGACTATTTGTTAGACCCAGAGATCAGCTGAACGGATTAAAATGATCAAACTCAACAGTTTAACTCTGAGTGACTTGAAAAATGAGCCTATTTGCCAAAAAGTCTTCCTTTAAATACGTCATAATTAATATAAAACAAAAGAAAGTATATTGTTTGCTTTCATAACTTAAATTACAGTCAATGTAACTGCATAGAGACTCAAAATGTGTGTGTGTGTGTGTGTGTGTGTGTGTGTGTGTGTGTGTGTGTGTGTGTGTGTGTGTGTGTGCATGTGTGTGTTTTTTTATAATCAGTGAGGGACCACTGACTTCTCAAAATACAAAATATCACAAGAACGCAAGCATGTTTGGAGTAAATGACGACAGAATTTTCACTTCTGGCCTTTTAATGATTCCTCTCTCTACAGCATATCTCCAAATTAATCAAAAATCAACCCTGAAACCTGTTTCCAAAAATCATCAGAAAATTTACAAGTACAAAAAGAACATTTTTGTAATTTTATTATTATTATTATTTATTATTTAATATATTGCAGGGATAGTATTAACTGTGTAATATTTTGAAATAAATTTCTTCTACCTGATTTGGGCGTAAAAATGTATTGTTGACCAAATATCATCTATAAATGGGAAAGAACAAAATTGTTTCCGTTTTAAAATGGCTTTCGGGAAACATGTTACCACCAATGCGTAAAGCACTTTGAGTGTGCAGGAAACATACTATATAAATGTAAGGAATTATTATTATTATTATTATTTATTCATTTCTATGTGAAACACTTTCATGAGCCCATTTAGCCAATAAGACAAAAACATAGTTTTATTACAGTAAACTAACATTTATCCACACAAAATAAACCTGACTGTATTTTTGTAGTAAAGCCGTGGTTAATTGTGTCAAATATGCCATTTCAGCCTGCAGAATGGCATTTCAAACTGTGGCCTAACAAAAATATAGAAAAGAAATATCGAGTTTCTGTAATATAAAACTGAATAATTCCTCTCCCTGTATAGTTCCTAAAGTTAACTAGACAGAAACAAATGTAAGTTAATTTCAACAGAATCACTCAAATAGCAATTAATCTGACTGATGTTAACGTTAAAGGTTTGATCAAGCTTTTAAGTAAAACAATAATTAGTTTAACGTTACAGTACCGTTAATATAACATTAATATTTACATTAGTTAAGTTGCATCAATGTTAGCATTAGCATCAAATGCTAATTAGCGCTACTAGCCTGTGACATACAGTAATAAACGTTAGATCTAATTACACTGACTTTAATATTCATTGGTTTAATTTGTAATTATTTATTTTATTTATGTTATTTTTTCTTTTTAATTCGCATTTTTCACTTAGTGAAGGCGGGGACTGTTGACTAACGTTAGTAGCTCTAAATTAGTTGACTGGAATGCTGTGACGGTGTTAGCATGTAGCATGTTCACACAATAAAATAAATACAGTTCGCAATTAAAACCATTTCCTACCTTTTGTTGTAACTTAATAAAATCTACTGCAATTGATGTCAACAAAGATGTTTAATCCACAAGAATCTGATCATTATTCCTACCTGTTAGCGTTCACATCGGTTCAGTCCTTATTTAGGCTAGAGTGGGTTATTTTTTGTGAATGAATCTGTGGATTTAAATGAATTGTGAGAGTCGATTCATCCTTGACCTATTCATAAATACAACAGTTGCTTTGTTGCTGAATAAATGTCTTATTCACTTAAGACAGTGTCCTACCACCACCTACTGGCGGTTTCAGGTAATACATGGATAACTTCATTTTGTTGCATATTTTTTCTTTTTAATTTATTATTTTGAAGTATTATTCATTTAAAAAGAATTCAAAAGAATAACGAGTTTATATAATCATAATATATAAAATATAATATAAATTATAATAATAATACTGTTAAAAATGATAAATAATTGATAATGAAAATATAAAATAACTGAAATGTGCTACTCAAAATAAATGAATCACACAAACACACACACACACACACACACACACACACACACACACACACACACCATAAACATGGTAATAATTGTAATAAAAAGCAAAACGCAGAAAAAGTTGTGCATGACAGAAAAAAATACATAGGCCTAAGTGCAAAAATAAATAAATTAATAATTGGAAAAAATGTGTATAAGCAGGTGGCTGTGTGAGCACATTAAGGCGAATGAGCCAGTCAGTCTAGCGCGGGCCTGCATTAGAAGTTTGTTGTGTTTTAAAAAGTCTCTACGTAATACCAAATGGAATTGTGGAACTCTGACATCATCGGTGACAGTAAAAAGCTTTTGACGTAGCAGAAACTCTCATTAGCTTCTTTGGATGTCTAGTAGTTCAGTACTTTCTGCGATTCAACAGTACAGTGATAAAATGGCATTTTCAAAACTGATTAACCGTCTGAAGAAAGCGTTTGGTGTTAAGTGTGCGAACGAACAACCGTGTGAGCCACTCGAACCCACCGGCAGCACGACAGAGAATCGCCGTCATCTGATGACCGATGACCCGGCCGTCGCTGCAGGAAAACAGGCAGGGAGACAGAAAAAGAGGAAACTCAAATTGTCTCCCATCTTCTTCGCCTGTTTTTCCAGAAGAAGAGCTACTGTTGTTGGTAAAATAGATTTATGAGCACTTTTAATTACTAAAGCATACTGTTAAACACACCAAACACATCACATAAGTGTTTAAAGATCAGAAATGAACATTACTGGAAGACATTTTAGAAAGAGTTTCTTAAAGCCACAGTTCACATAAACAAGACAATTCTGTCATAATTTACTCCTTAAACCTGTTTGAGGTGCTTTCAGCCATTGACTTCCACAGTATTTTGTGTTCCTACAATGAAGGTTAATGGCTGCTGATTTCAGGAATTTTCTTCAGAATTTGTAGTTTTGTGTAAAAAACAGAAAAAATAAGAATTATTTGTATTAGGATTTTTTATTTCAGTGAGCTTTGCCTTTAGATATATAGTTTACTTGTTTGCTAATTCAATGCAGAAAACCCATGAAGATCATCAATAAAAACACATTGAGTAATGTTTCTGCAAATGAACTGTTCAAATATCTTGTCAAAAAGAGTTGTAGAGTCATATTAATGATGTTCCTTCCTCTCTTTAGATCAGCTATGTGTGCAGGAGATCCACGAACTTCACGCAGAGCCCATCAGTAGCTCTAAATTCTTCTGCACTGCTGTGAGCAACCTGGAGCTGGAAGTTCTCCAACCTCCAGCTCTTGATGCTCCAGAAGACGAAGATTTTGACTGTAAACCGGAAGTGAACAGCTTTGACTCTGCAGTGGTCATTGAGAACGACTCTGCAGAGCTTCACTTCCCAGCAGACAACGAATCCTCCCTCAGTGAGGACAGCCTGGAGCAAGAGCTTGATAGTCCTTCAAGTTCACCATCCGATGAGGACAATGAACTTCCAGTGAGCCAGCAGCTCATAACAGATGACATCTGTGACTCTGCCCTGGATGAAAACTCGAACCCTTTACCGGATCAGGTCTCACAAGAGGACTCTGCTGTGAAGTCTACAGCAGATGATGGGACCTGCTTGGACAATAGTAAGTTTATTGCTGGAGTTCAGAACATTTGTTTAGGCTCATCAAACTTTGTAAAATTATACAGTTGAAGTCAAAATTATTCGCCCTCCTGTGATTTTTTATTAATATTTTTTAAATATTTCCCAAATGATGCAGAGCAATAAAGTTTAAGTACTCAGAACTTTAAGCTGAACACTGGTATCTTGAAAATATCCAGTAAATATGATGTACTGTCATCACGACAAAGATAAAAGACATCAGTTATTAGAAATGAGTTATTAAAACTATCATGTTCTGAAATCTGACAATAATTCTGACTTCAACTGTTTGTGTTTTTATTTGGTTTATAATTTAATGACATTTTCTTCATTTTTAACAGATGACATCAGCTGCCGCTACAAACTCGGAAAGCAGCTTGGTGAAGGAGGTTTCGGCTCTGTGTATGAGGGGATTCGCATACAGGATGGTCTGCAGGTATTCATTTTTGTAGACTCAAATCCTCTGATGAAGTTCCCTGTTTAAAGAACATCATCAGAGCTTTCATTGTTTGGACATTTCTGCTGACGAATGAATCCTCTGTTCAGGATTTATGACTGAATGAAATGATCTCCGTGCACATGTTAATTGTTCGCTTGTTCCTTTAAACAGGTGGCAGTTAAATTTGTCCAGAAGACCCCAAATATGCAAGATGTCAGCTCTGTGAGTAGACTACACTTTCTGTTCGCTGTGTTCAGTTTATAAAGTCTTATATTTATTATAGACCACAGGCTGTGGTCAGAAACCCTTGTTTGAAAACCAACATTATTATTTTGTTTTCAGTCATGTGACCAGCCACTTCCTCTAGAGATCACCTTGGCAAACATGGCCAGCGGTGGCTCCAGGTGTGCAAACATTATTAAGCTCCTGGACTGGCAGGTCTTTGAAAACCATTATGTCATGGTGATGGAGCGGCCTAGTCCAAGCATGGACCTGGAGGCATTCCTTGAAGTCAGCGGAGGAGTCCTCAGTGAGAAAACAGCACATACCATCATGAGGCAAGCTGTTTATGCGGCCAACGTGTGCTGTTACCGCGGGGTGTTCCACCGGGATATTAAGCTTCAAAACCTGCTGGTGAACCCCGACACACTGGAAGTCAAGCTGATCGACTTCGGGTGTGGAGACTTCATGATGGAATCAGCCTACAGTCTCTTCTCTGGTAGGTGTTTTGAATAGTGTGGTCAAAAGTATCGACTTCGGTACCAATCGATTCTGACATTTAACAAGTCAATTTGAGCGCTGTTAAACACCACTGATTGGCCATTGGTGTTCACATGCTCAGCAAATATGACTGTGATGAGTGTCGGTATCGATTGGTAGTTGATACTTTTGACAACACTAGTTATGAATGTGCATAAGCATTATTAATATACGTATTGAAAGCTGGTTAATTAGCACAGCTGAAGCCCATCTGGTATATATATTCAACATGATGCTAAACTAAACGTCTCTCCTCCAGGCACAGAAGCGTACATCCCGCCAGAGTTTTATGAAAAAGGATGCTACCGGGCCAAACCAGCGACGGTCTATTCTCTTGGGGTTCTTCTGTTCACAATGCTCCATGGAGAATTCCCATCAGCGTATGACCTGTACTACCTTCAACATGACTGGTCCAAATTTACCCTCTCTCAAGGTGAGATGTTCATCAAAGAACAATTAAGTGAAACAGCTTAATAATAATAATAACAATAACCTCACCTCTCCATTTCTTCTTCACAGAATGCTGTGATATGATGACGGCTTGTCTGCATGAGAATCCAGAGTGCAGAATTCCTCTAGAAGAGATGCCTTACCACGACTGGTCCATGCTGGAGTTCTGAGTCACATTAGCAGAATGTTTTGTATATTTGATTTTTGTACATGTCTGTAATAAAGATATATTTTATTGAACTCACTTGTGTTGTGGCTTATATTGTGATCTAGCCCCAGTGTTGTCAGATTGTGTGGATTTAAAATGGTTTTGTTTGGGGTGACAAAAATTTGGCATGAGGTTTGAACAGCATCCAGTCCTTTCCAACACACACTGCAGTTGACACTGGCGTCATTACGGCGCACTTTTAGAAATACACTTTTTCAGAATGCTGTACAGCGCTGACCCAAAACCTAAACATATCAGTCACTGCGACATCATCAAATCATCCATAAATATTCCAATGGTTTATTGTGAAATCAGAGCTGTTCAGAAAAATGTATTAAAATACAAACGTCGTAACATGAGAATGTGAGACTCAATACAAAACATCAGCATTTTCACAATAAGAGCACCCAGTTTTATTAAGGTCGTTGAGTGTTTGTTGCCATCATGACAATCCTAAACAAAATATTCAGTGATATTCCTTCAAATCAATACTGATAGTGTAGTTTGCACAGACACACTGAGGTTTATCCAGTGTACAGAAGTCTGAATCATCCACATTATTTCATACGCTTCCAGAAACACGTTTACTACACGAATGTCCAGCGTTTGCTAAAACTGTTCAACTCTTTAGATGATTCCTTTCTTACAACATCTCCAACTATGACAGCTTCTCATTACTCACCATTTCTTAATCTTACTAAATACTTGACTTGATGTCGCTCTGTGGACTCTGGGGTCATGTGCAGCATAAGCAGGTCGGCCCCCCGGCGGACCACCACCGGGACAAGCTTTCGCTGGTCCTCACAGCATTATATATCTCCTCCGACGTGTTCACCTTTACCCCATTGATCTCAATAATAACATCTCCTGGCTTCATTCCGGCTCTGCAAAACCGAAAACAGGAAATGACATCATCAAAAGGATGCCTTAATCAACAGCTGATAACATCATGTTCAGAGAGCAGCACACCTGTTGGCTGGAGATCCTACAATCACACGGTGGATGAGAACTCCATGAAAAACATCAGGGAAGGACGGGTCTCGCATCCTTAGCTCTTCGATTATACTGAGGAGGGGAAAAAGAGAATTTAAAGATAATAAAAGACTCACTTCAGCGCAATGTTTACAGTTTAAGGATTGATTGATAAATAGATAACATAGATAGATAGATTCATAGATAGATTGATTGATTAATAGTTTGATAGACAGATCAGCAAAACAATCAATATTACATTTGCTTCAACCAAAAACACTTCAATGTCTGCGGTTTAATTACTCTTGCAAATAACATAGTAAAAACATCTGAAAAGTATTATTCCAATAAAACATTTGTTTTAAGTTGTTTTTCTTTGTCACTGCAACACAGAAAGGCGTTTGTCCCGCCCTTACATTTCAGGTAAAACTAAACAAGGTTGACTGTGATTGGCCACTTCTCATATCATTTAAATCACTGCTTCGGAATCACGGTAGATTGTGCGGGTATTTTTGCATTATATTGTTACAAAAATTCACAAACATTTTTATTTTTGGGGCGTGAAAATTGCATACAAATTCTCCTTGATAAATTAAGCACTTTTCAACAGAACAAGCCAATTTTCCAGGTATTCCAGCACTTGAATTTCTAAGAGCCAAATCTAGTGGTATATAACAAAAATCTGTAGATTCCATAATGTATGAATTTTGCTCTCCTGTAAAATTGTAATAAAAGTGTTTGGCACCTGGGGGTCAAAGTCAACATCATCACTCCAATGTAACGCCTTTTCGATCCCGATTCTCCAAACCATGACTCTGAAAAAAAGACCCAATAACCATCTGTCAGTGAAAAAAAATTATGTCACAGACAAAAGCAAGCAGCTGTGAGGTCATTCTTACTCTGTTTGTCTGCAGATCGGTCAAGGAAGAGACGGACTCTGTCTGAGGGAATAGCGAAGGAAATCCCTGCTGTCACTTTCATGGTATTAATGCCGATGACCTCACCATCCTGAAGAGTACAAACATGACACATCAGTTTATTACATAAGGCTAGAGTATGGCCAGTACAATACAATATTGATAAACATTTGAAAACAATTTACGTTCTTAATATGACAGTCATGAAGCTCTGTATTGCTCTGAAGGTCCAGCAATCTGTAGTCAACTACTAAATGTGCACTAATAACTTTCTCCTTCACCTTATTGTACAAGGAGGGTACCACCATAGCTGTGAGATACGTTCTACTTGGGATTTCGTAGTGTGGTTCTAGCACACTAATTAAATGCCTAAAACCGGAGTTTTCTACCCCTGAAAAAGGTTGCATGTCTGTGGCTATGAATACTCCTACCCTAATACTCCTACTATTATGCCTACAATTGCCTTTGCTTGTGTTGAGTTACTTGGAATTTTTATTCCAAATGAAGACAGGAGAGTAGTTTGTGTTAAGTTCAATTCTAGGTGATGACAACCGTAAATGTGGATGCTGCACATAGAAAGGAAGTAGGATTTTTATGTTATGTTAAAAGGTCACTTCCGGTGTGAGCGGGAGTTTTTGTTGTTATTAGTGAACGGCCATGGTGGTTATGCAATAAAGGAGACGTGTTCTAAACTGTTGTTTTCATTTAGTAACAAATTGGTAGCAGAGGATGGTTAGCAATTACAAAGTCCCGCCAACCTTTGATGAAGGGATGCCACAGAGTGAACACAGAGTGATGCTAGTATGGAAACTGTGGTCATGCTACAAAAAGGACAAACTGTAAACTACAGGGATAGAGAAAAGGGTGTTTTACACACAGCTGAAGTCCTGGGGCGTGCAGGTAAAGCTACAGGCAAATATAAAAATTGGTATAACCTGTTGCTTATTGAGCCCACTAGTGTGGCGGGTACCACAGAATCTGCTGACATGTCAAAGGTTGAGAATCTACAAATTCAAAACACTGTTGCTAATGCTAACTCCACTAATGTATGTGAGGATGTGTTTGTAACTCGGCAAAACAGGATGAGATAAAAAGCTGGATAGATAACCACGTCTTTGAGGAAGTAAAGGACGAGGGACAGAAATGCATTTCCACTAGGTGGGTATGCACCTACAAAGAGTCACCTAATGGGGTTTTACCCAAAGCTCGTCTTGTAGCACGAGGTTTTGAAGAACTAGAGATGTCAGAACTAAAAAAGGACTCTCCAACATGTTCTTCAAACTCTCTTCGGCTCCTTGTGGCAGTGATTTGTCAAAGACAGTGGAATCTAAATTCTACGGACATAAAAGCTGCATTTCTTCAAGGAATGGAACTGTCCCGGGACCTTTATATCAAACCCCCTCCCGAGGCAAACTGTAAAAAAAAACTATCGAAGCTAAAAAAGTGTGTGTATGGTCTGGCTGATGCTTCACTTTACTGGTATAAAAGAGTGAAGGAGATTGTCATGAAGTCAGGAGGAACAATGTCAAAAGTAGATCCAGCTGTGTTCTGCTGGCTGGATCAAGACTGCGCTTTGACTGGTGTACTCGCTTGTCATGTGGATGACTTCATATGGGGAGGCACACAAAGTTTCTCCACAACAGTAATACCTCACCTCAGATCCATGTTTCAAGTTGGGCGTGAGGAGAACAACAGCTTCTGTTATGTGGGAATAAACTTTGAAACTATTGCCAATAAAGTGCAGGTTCATCAGGAAAACTACATCCAAAACATACAGCCTAAACAACTGAATCCTGCACGATCAGTGGAACAGGACTCCTTACTTTATGAAGAGGAAAAGGATCAGCTAAGGTCAAAGGTCGGCCAAATTCTTTAGGCCGCAAGACAAAGCAGGCCTGATGTCATGTTTGATGCCAGCAGCCTAGCTTCAAACATTAAAAATGCCTCTGTACAAACTATTCATGAAGCAAACAGAATTGTGTGTAAACTTAAATCCAAAAAGGTAATGCTGAACTTCCAATACCTCGGAAAAGACTCTGAGCTCAAGATGGCTGTATTTAGTGATGCCTCTTTTGGAAATCACTCAGATGGGGGAAGTCAAGGAGAACATCTAATTGTTCTTATGGGGCAAAATGGAATGTTCTCTCCCCTTTCTTGGCAATCAAAAAGAGTAAAGAGAATTGTGCGAAGTACACTTGCTGCTGAAACACTAGCAATGTCAGATGGAATTGATAATGCAATATTTCTGATGACACTGCACTCTGAGCTGACTACTGGTGACACTGAAAATGCAATACCAATAATCTGCATTACAGACAATCACTCACTTACTGATGCACTGAAGTCCACCAAGTCAGTTGCTAAGAAAAGACTTAGGCCCCGTTTACACTAATGCGTTTTAGTTTGAAAACGCATAAGTTTTGCTACGGTTACGCCATCCGTCCACACTACGCCGGAGTTCTCGAGCGCCGAAAACGGAGCGTTTCGAAAACGCTGGAGAGGCCGTTTTCATTCTAAAACGCTGCTGCTCCGTCTCAGTGTGGATGGGGAAAGACGGAGACATCTGAAAACGGAGGCGGGGCTGCAGACATTCGCCTCTCTGATTGGGGCTTTTCCTCAATATTAAGTAGCCTAACACACAGTTCAGTCCTGAATCTTCTACGTGTAAGTTCAGACTTCGCAAGTTTGATCAAGGCTGCAGTCTCTTCTTCTCAGTTTGATATGGAAAACATACCGAGGACACGCGTCAATCTTCACAGGGAACAGTGCACTTTATAACTTCATTCACATCACCTTGGCTACGTTGTTTCACTTTCTCAACAATAAAATGTAAACTTGATTTAAGGAACTGCCTATTTTCATTTTAATATTAGCAACTTAGACAGCAGAAATGTTGAGGCGCCGTGCTGCATGAGCGTCATCTTCACTGTGTGCATATTTATAACAAAACGGAGCCGATAACAACTGCCTCCTTTCAATTTCAGTGAAAATACGAAACATACCCTGTCTTTTGCTGAATATCAGTTTTAATAATCGATAATGGCCATTATAAAAGTATAACATACAATAAGTTTATACATTATAGGAAATAAAGGCAAGCGATCAGTCAATATACAGAATGTAGGCTACGTGCTTACATTAATCATTAACTTATCTTTGCGCTCAGCCAAAACACGTTACCTGAGAACAAGTAATAGATTCCAATGACCAAAGTCAGGGAATATGTCTTTAGATAAAGACAACAAGATGAATGAAATATCACGTTTAATAAATATAGTGAGATTAGATCCAGCGGGAGATGCTTGATGAGAAGTCCGACTAACAGAGCTCTCATCTGGGTAGATGGGCTCCAGCGATTGCCAAAGAGTGTGTGTGTGGTCACGTGATGTGCGTTTTCAGCGTTTTGGTGTGGACGGAGAGCAGTTCAGAAACGCTGGGTAAACGCGAGTGTGGACGCGGATCGTTTTCATTCTAAAACGCCGTTTTAAAACTAAAACGCACTAGTGTAAACGGGGCCTTAGTCTGGAAGTGAGCAGCATCAAAGAACTCATTCAAACACAAAGAATTAAACAAGTGCTCTGGTAGGGTACAAAAGACCAGCTTGCAGACTGTCTTACCAAAAAAGGAGTACAGCACTGCAGTTACTTAAAGCACTTAGTGAAAGACAATGGAAGCTCTATTAAAAGAGCATCTCCCTGTTAGGAGTACTGAATTCTAAAAGTTAAAACTTATGTCATGTTATCTTATGTTTTGCTGTTATCTTATGTATTAATGTTTTTCAGGAAGTGCATGAGACATTTTTTTTAAAGAAGAGATTGAGTTTAAGTTCAATTCTAGGTGATGACAACCGTAAATGTGGATGCTGCACATAGAAAGGAAGTAGGACTTTTATGTTATGTTAAAAGGTCACTTCCGGTGTGAGCGGGAGTTTTTGTTGTTGTTAGCGAACGGCCATGGTGGTCATGCAATAAAGGAGACGTGTTCTAAACTGTTGTTTTCATTTAGTAACAGTTTGTGTTTCACTTGTCGGTTTAACAGATAAAGCAATGATTTTGTGGACATCAGTAATCTAACTATTTGCCTTAATCTGATTAAAACAACAATATGATTAAGGTGTTTACATGAGTTGCTTTTAGAATGTTCCTTTTATGATCCCGTTTTACATGTTAAAGCACAATACAATTAACGTCATTGTGTCACCACGCTATCCACGTTTCTTCTGGAGTGTCATGTAATTTTGGGGAGTTTCATTCTTAATTTGTCGACTTTAACTGCAGTTTGGCACTTTCATTTTCATTCAAGAACATTTCATGAGTGCCCCCCATGACAAACGACATATTGGATCCGAGGAACTGCTAGAAGAGTGTAGTTTTAATGGCCTACTTCGCCATCTGAATAACAACGAACACCGATTGCTTACTTACCAAATCCGTAGAGACAGGACAATCAACGCAAACTGGATTTGCGATTTTTCTTATAGGAAGACGAGTGGCAAATCTGGATTTCACCATTTATACATACAAAAAGCTCTCGGGTAAAAATGTTCCTTACAAACATTTTGGTTGCGTGTTAGAAGACCACTGTAGTCCACAAATGTGGGTCCTTTCTCACTGCGGGAAAATGAAAAGAAAACCTTTGTTTTGGCACGTTTATAAACAACACTGACGACCCATGCCTCCAAACAATTCTTCACTTTTATTGTTAAATATGTGTCCTAAGAGTGTTTTTAGTAGCGTGGAACATATATATGACTATTGACAACTCAAAAATGTGTTTTGGTGTTTCGTGACCCTTTAAACCAAAATGCAGAGGCAGTCAGTTGAGCAAATGTCAGCAACTCACCAGGTTTATGAGAGGCCCTCCTGAATTTCCAAACTGTAAAGCAGAATTGTGATTGAGTGATGGAATGCAATTCATTAAATGATGACATACATTTTTTTTGCATGCAACACCACCCAGTTTCCAGTGCTCTTACATCTATGGTAGCGTCCGTCTGGATGTAGTCCATGTTGGAGTTGGAAAGACCCAGTTCTTTACTGCCTCTCTGAGCAGAGCTGACGATTCCAGATGTGATGGTGTTTTTAAGAGAAAAGGGGCTCCCCATGGCAACCACAAATTCACCTTGACGCACATCAGATGACTTGCCAAGACGCAACGTTGGTAGAGGATTCTGGGACAAGACAGAGAACACAATGACACTATGTCAGACTATATGGCCATGTACTAGAACTGTGGTAAAAGAAAACTGAGAAAAATCAATTGCAAAAATGGCCTTTAAAACATGAAAGCCTCCTCTGTTACTGTTGGTTTAACTAAAAATGTTGACTAATTATTCTTTAGTTGCTGTAATACTACTGCGTTTAAAAATTTGAGGATACAAAACCAAATGTCACTAAGGTTATCACAATTTCGAGTTTATTTCCATATTTGTATGCGGCCGTTCCTCCTGAAATATTACAGTGTGTATGTAGCCTAAATACACTATAATCAGATTAATGGGTTAACATCAGGGCTTGACATTAACATCCACCAACCGCAGGTAGACTTTAGCTGTGGCAAATTAGACAGCCACTCCCACTATCCACTTTGGCTGGTCGAAAATCTTTTTTAAATTGTATTTTTTTTTAAGCAGGGTTCAACAATAAGGATGAATCTCTAGAAATGAGAAGCAGCCCGACTGACAAAAACAACTGTGTTCACGCAAGCAAAAGAAAGCAGATAAATACAGAATGTTATGTGATGCGCGCAATTTTTTAAAAGCGTGCACGATCCCATTTCCTTGCGTGAAGCAACCTTGACTGGAAACACAATGCTGCGATCGGTTCTGTTTGAAATAGACTTGACAAAAAGTGATAAACATCCACCATTTTCAAGAGCTCAAGATTTTAAAAAAAAGAAGGTATTTTATGTATGCAGCAGCAGTTGCAGCTTCAGCTTTAAACAATCTTTGAACAGATTATTAATGGGCCTAATGTTAACCGTGTGCGTTTGATCATCCTTTCATTATTGCACACGGTATGTTTTTCACCTGCTTTCTTTTTGTTAATATGGTTTAATTATCATTCTTTAAAGTAATATTGATTTAATAGATTAACTTTTATGTATAGTTAACTGCTGATCTGAGACCTTGGTCTCGGAGCAAGGACAAACTACTTTTCATAGTTTTAGACAGGCTACATGACAATAATTGTTATTTAAGTTTTATTTAATAAAAAGTGTGTGCATATTATAACATATATTTTGCTAGTTTTTGAAAATTTTAAATTATTTAACATTTTTGGCTAAGAAATATTTATTTATTTATTTATTTATTTATTTTCCAGTGTGGTCAGAGAAAAAATTGGTACAACCTTAATGTTGAGCCCTGAAATAATTACAAAGCAACACCATGAAACCACTACCGCTCATGCTCATTGAGCAAAGTCATACACAACACATCTAAATCAAGTAATTTTGCAAATATATTTTCCCAACAACAAAAGTGAAAATGGCGAGTGGCTAGTAAAGTTGAAAAACTACTAGCCATATAGGGTGGTGATCAAAAAAGTTAATGTAGAGCCATAAAAAAAACATTAAAAATCAAATCAGACCTCACACTTTTAATGTACTAACAGTGACACAATTTTGATTCTTTAGGTTTAATTCTTAAATGAACAAAATTCAAAAAGAAATTACTCATTTGATAAAGACCTTTTACTAAAAATGTAAATTAACAAAATAAAATAAGTCCTTGTTCTTACCATATTAAACTATGACTCAATAAAAATAATGATGCACCGATACCATCTTTTTGGAACTGATTCGATTTCGATCCCAAAATTCTGAGTATCGACCAATACAGATCCGATCCTGATACTGTGCCATTTTTTTAAGCATAATACAGTTTCTATGGTGATGTGGTCCAGCTTATATTTCTTTTTAATAGTAAGATTTTTCTTTGAACTCTGAAACAGGCTACCACTATTGACCCTAATCAAAACACAAACTGGCCTGTTAAATAAACTATTGATATAAATAAAATTACAGTCAAATATTCACAGTTTTCAGAGCAGCCGGGATTAGGCTAAATTATTTTCTGTTAATGACAATCAATATTGTGCCTGTCAGTTTCACTTTTATTAATTTAATCAAAAACTTTGTGTGTTGATTTATGTGTGAATGAAGTGCTTGATGCATCACTAAGACAGCGCGCAGTCCTCCGTTATCTGCGGACACTTCCAATCCAAAACAGCAGTAAAAAGGGAAGAAATCAGTGCGTTAAGGATCTGTCCAATGTATTATTGAGCCTTTTCTAGTTTTAAATTTCAGGTAGGCCTACTTTGTGTGTGAAGAGCAGGTAATAACCCACTCAGTTCCAGTGTTGCGAATGCGATCTGCTGATCTAACAGCTACATGATTTAGAAACAGAAATGAACTCGTCGTTTCAGGTCGAAATGAACCAATATAATATATATTACATTATAATAAATGAATATATTGTAATATAATAAATTAATATTTATTTAAATTAACAGGAACAAATAGTGTTGGAGAAAGTTTTTCATGTTGTCATGAACGTGACACGCAGTTTGAATTGTAAATAAACGGAGAATGATTGACAGGCGCAGCGGAGGGGAGCGCAGAACTGAACATGAATTTAAGCATGTGAATATTGATCTGCACTTCACATTAAACTATAGAATGGCTTCAAAACATTTGGGATACAGTAGGCCTACAAGACAACTTTCTACTGTCTTATAAAAGGCTACCTTTCTGGCTTTTGTTTGCTTATAAATTACACAGAATATAGAGCACGTGCAAGATGGGATTTGGATCGGTACCTGCTGGCTGATACCCGATCCAGAAAAAATATGCAGTATTGAACCGATATCCAATCCTAGTATCAGGATCGGTGCAGCCCTAATTAAAAAATTAAATATACCCAAAAGATTACATATGTTAACAGTACAACCTCAAAGTTCCATCTGTACCTTAACATTGATTTTGATGGTGGCGATGTCTGCAGCCTGGTCCACATCCTGGACTGTGGCGCTGTAAGTCTCACCATTGGTCAGTTTGACACGAACACCACGCTTGTTGGCGACCACATGGGCATTTGTCACTATCAGGCCATCACTACTTATTATAAAGCCAGAGCCATTCGAGATGCGAACCTCACGGCCAGAAATGTTGTACTTTGATAGTCATTGGCTGCTAATATGATTTCGCTATTTAAAGTTTGCAAATAATACATTTATGAAATTATATTATTAAGGGGAAAGTCTGAATCTGCGAATATAAAACCAACTTTACTTCTATAAAATATGCAGATAACCACCTTTTTGCTAATTATTGTTTATATTTGTTTTGTTGGGTTTCAGACAGATACTTTATTTTGTAAATTGATATTGACATACATATACACATGAAGACTTTTTTTCTTTATCACATCTCAATATAGAATACTGGGAGCCTGCCTGTGCAAACTGGAACTCATACAACAGTAAGTACTGTACATCTATTTGTTTCTCAATATAGTATAGTTACTTTTAATACAAAATGTGTCACATGTTTAGTTGCTACCTAAATTAAAGATTTGTTTCCATTTTTACCAAACCATTTGGTAAGTTTTTTAAATCTTTGTTTATAATATTTTTGAGCAGATTGGGGTCTGTCATGGGTCAGACATTTTGTAATACAATATTTAGTATTGGGATACAGGCATTTGTTTATGTATTAAATGTCTTTTTCCCCATTTCATGTTGCCTAAATATTGTTTTGTATAAATAAATCCAGAGGATGAAACAAAATGCACAGCAACAACCAGAGTGAGCCAGAAGAAGGCAGCAGAAGTTATGACGAGAATGACAACCATGAACAACAGAGTGTTTTCCTTCTTTCACCAGCTAACTGAGAACTTGGATTAGGTGAGACACTCTCAATAGTTGTGTCAGCATTCAGTCTGTTTTAGTTTATTAAGAATACCTAAAACAAATAATCTTTTCTGTCCTGCAGTGAATCACCCCATCACAAATGCTACAATGTTTTTGTAAAACCTTGTTGGGGAAAAAATAAACAGGACATTCTGGTTAGTTATCTTTTAAACATGGTAGTGAGCTGGTTATGAGCAGGAGCCAGTTGCTCAGTACCAGCTGAAAACTAGCCCAACCCAGCTGCCATGCTTCAAAATAACTAACCAGTATATGATTTATTTTTTTAAACAAGCTTCCTCTATGCTTATGTTAGTCTGTTTTCCTTATCCAGAGGTCTCCATAATCCTGGACTGGGCCAAATCCTGACCAGATCCTGACCAGATGCTGTGGTGGTCATGGAGGAGTGGAGAGTGAGAGACTGATTCCTGAAAGACACACGTGATCGATGAGTTTCCTCATTGATCCAGTGGGCCAGCCTGACCACCTGCCGTTGACCTTACAAGTCTCTGGTGCCCAGACTGCGGCTTTGCACAAGTTTGGCTAGAGGAGAACTGGTCGGGGCCAACTGAGCCTGGTATCTCTCAAGAGCTTTTATTCTACACTTTTGTCAGTTGGTGAAGTTTGTTCCATGCCACTGTCGCCACTGGCTCGCTCGGCTTCGATTGGTGGATCGGTGGATTTGCTCTTCAGTGTTTGGAATTTCAGCAG
Source organism: Danio rerio (assembly GCF_049306965.1). Classification (NCBI taxonomy): domain Eukaryota; kingdom Metazoa; phylum Chordata; class Actinopteri; order Cypriniformes; family Danionidae; genus Danio; species Danio rerio. The sequence goes on from NC_133188.1 coordinate 9,577,797, forward strand.
TGACATTTACAACTTCAACTCTGAAAACTGGACTGAAGCAGCTTCAATTTACAAGAACTTCTATGTTAAGCTGCTTTGACATCATTGATCTACATTGTAAAAGTGCAATAGAAATAAAGATGAATTGCATTTGAACATGTGAATTCAGACATTGTTGAGCATTTGACACCAGAATTTGTAATATTTTAAAGTTGGGTTGTTTCTGAGTCGGCTAATGGTTACAAATATTTATTTTTCCAACAATACGCAATTCAGACGTTTAAATTATTATTGTACGTATTATTGTATGTTGTGCTTTGTGTGATTTATTAATTTTTAATCTGTTGATTTTAATGCTTAATGTAATTTTCACACATTTTCCTTAAATGCATTAAGCATCATCAATGTTTTAAAGAATGGAATATTTTATAATTGTGTCTGGTTTATTGTCAGTAGTACTAAGTACAATTGTTTTTTTTCTCTCAACAATATGCAGGTCAGACACTTAAATTAGTTTTGTACATGTATGTTCATGTGCTTTGTCGTTTTCAATGTTTTTTTCTTAAAATAAGATCATTTGAATGTTTGAAATGTAGTGTTTTTACACTGTTTTCTTAAATGTTTTAAGCATCTCCAATGTTTTAAATAAAGAGTGTTTATTTTGTTAATATTTTGTAATCGTGTCTTTTTTATGTCAATAGTACTAAAATAATATTAATAAATTTACATCATAAAATATTTAGGACAAAATTAAAAGGTTTACAGTAGGTAACTGTTTACTTAGTTTTTACAGTAATTAACCATTTTTAGACACTATGATAACATGCTGTAAACTGATTTACGGTTGTATACTGTAAATCTCAAATACAGTAACTTACTGGCAACAGTGTTCCCTACTGGCTAACAGTGTACAACCTCAAAGCTCCATCTGTACCTTAACATTGATTTTGATGGAGGCGATGTCTGCTGCCTGGTCCACATCCTGAACTGTGGCGTTGTAAGTCTCATCATTGGTCAGTTTGACACGAACACCACACTTGTTGGCGACCACATGGCCATTTGTCACTATCAGGCCATCACTACTTATTATAAAGCCAGAGCCATTCGAGATGGGAACCTCACGGCCAGAAAAGGGGTGTCTGAAAAGAAAGAGTGTAATATTAGTCACAATTCCCAAACACAACTGAAACTAAAACCATCTGGTCATCTTAAAATAGAAACAAGTGATCCAAAAAGTCTCTATAGAGAAAATCAACATAAAACACCCTGCTGAAAATAAAAACAATCCTGTTGTGCGCGCGCATGTAAAGGTAACTGGGTGAACAAGTCAAACAAAGTATATACACAAGAGAACATGAAAATATACAACAATTCAAAAAAATGAAGCAAGAATAATAAAGATTTAAATAAAACATATAATAGATAGATAGTACAATAATAATAATGATAGTAATAATGTCAGTGAAAATGACAACAGCATTATTAATAACAACAACAACAACTACAACTACCACTTATGATTACTTAACATTCAGAAATTAAACCGAATTAACAAAAAATATTGTAAATATATGTGTAGTGTTAAAACACTGTTGGGTTTTACAACCCTGCGAAATGTGAGAATGTTTTAACAATAGAAATGATAAAAAAGTAAAGAATTAGGTTAACTTGATGGTTTTTATAAATGTAAGTGAGTTGAACATTAAACAGTCAAGTTGCCCCCAATAAACTTAAGAATTGAGTTGCTTCAACACGTTAAATAAGTATTTTATAAATGTCTGATATCAATAATTTTGTTAATAATAATGACATTTGGGGAAAAGGGTTTGGTTCTATTTTTATAGTAATTAAATGTTTATAATTTAAAATGTTTATAATAATTACATGTTTTGCCGCCTTGTTTTTGAGTTGTGCAATGCAAAAAGACCCTCTTATAGCAAGATTAGGGAAGCACCGAAATGAAGCTTGTTGATTGAAACGGAAAATTCTATATGCATTTGGCTGAAAACTGACACTGAAAAGGCTTTTTAATAATTGGAAATTATTTTAATAAATAAAAAAAATGTAGTTTTATATCAAATAATAAAGTAATTTGGCGACGCAGTAGGTAGTGCTGTCACCACACAGCAAGAAAGTCGCTGGTTCGAGCCTCGGCTGAGTCAGTTGGCATTTCTGTGTGGAGTTTGCATGTTCTCCCTGCGTTCGCGTGGGTTTTCTCCGAGTGCTATGGTTTCCCCCACAGTCCAAAGACATGCGGTACAGGTGAATTGAGTAGGCTAAATTGTCCGCATGTATGAGTGTGAATGAGTATGTATGTATGTTTCCCAGAGATGGGTTGCAGCTGGGAGGGCATCCGCTGCGTAAAAACATCTGCTGGATAAGTTGGCGGTTCATTCCGCTGTGGTGACCCCAGATTAATAAAAGGACTGAGCCAAAAAGAAAATAAACGAATGAATGAATAAAGTATTTTTGTGAGGCTTTTAAATTAAACTCAATAACTTCAATTAACAGTGAAATTAATAGTAAAAATAAAAATGATTCCATCATTTACTCACCCTCTGCATATTTGAAATTGTTATCAGTTTCTTTCTTCTGTTAAACACAAAAGAAGACATTTTCAATAATGCTGAAAACCTCTAGCTATTGACTTCTATTGCAGGAAAAATAACTACTATGGAAGTTAATGTTCAGGTTTTCAGCATTATTAAAAATATCTTCTTTTGTGTTTAACAGAGTCAAAAAAAACTCAGAAATGATGACAGAAGTTTCCTTTTTGGGTAAACCACACAACTACTTGCAAATATGCTCATGTTACATTTCCTCGAGTTAAACAGTTCAGTTTATTCTTCTTTTTTTTTTAAAGAGCCTCTATTATGGGTTTTTGAGAATGACCTTCCATGTATTGTGTAACACAGCTCTAAGTGAAGTGAATTATTCAGCTAAGACTTAAATCTGCAAGTGTGCAGTGTTTAAAACTGTTGATTCATTTATAAAAGAGTCAACTCGCAGTGCTTCAAATGAATCGTCTTGATAACGAGTCTTTAGCTGTGCCGGTGTGACCTGGAAATGGAACTTAAGCCCCGCTCAGGGCCGGATTAACCAATGGGCCTTATAGGCACAGGCCCAGTGGCCCGAGCGCACTTGGGGCCCCTGCGAGGGGGGAGAAGAAAAAGACAAATTCGGGGTGTTTTTTTAGGCTAACTGCAAATAGCGCACCTAGTTGGAATAAGCTATTCACGCTTTACGCCCATCGATGCTTGATTGACAGAGACAACATGAGTAAAGAGCAGGGCCAGACGGAATCTGCGGACGTTTTTTGCTATTTCTGTGGAGCATTTTGGTAAAAATCTGCGGATTTCTCTGCAATTATTTTGGGAGTTTCCAGCGGAGTATCATAACTTACACCTTAATATATTAAATAAAAAGTAATAAATTACTGAATAAAAACTGAATAAATTCAGATTTACATATTTACTCAAGAAAATAAACAGAATTAATGATAGGCTAAAGATCTGCAAAAAATCTGCAGAATTCTGTGCGCACAGATTCCGTGTGGGCCTAGAAGAGCTATGCAGCATCACAGCCTGAGTGGCGTACCTCGTAATGTGCACAGCAACATCTTTTGACACGATTGTTCAACAACCCGGTTCGAATCCACCAACTGCTGAAATTGTGCTACTTTTTTTCTCCCCATTACATATCAGATTAGAAATATATTTATTTTTAACAGGAAGGAAACATTTTTAATAAATAATGCAAATGTGATATAAAGTCAAGTGCCTCGTGGGTATTTAATAATGTTTAGCCTTAATAAAGGTGCCTCCTTCTCTGTAAAAACTATATTGCTCAGACAACTGTATTTCCTCTGAGCAAAAAACTCACATATAACTATTATTATTATGTTTAAATTGTCTTTTTTTCTTTAACTTAACAGAATGCTGTAATTGGTCAAGCGCAGAAACATCAGTTTTGAAATAACCCGCACTAAACTGAGCGGACTGTAGTGTAACGTTAGTATTAATCATGTATCAAAAATGAGTGGACAAGTGGATTTAGCAAACGCGAGAGAAAGAGGAGAGGAGGCATCTTTATTGAGGCATTTTCCATACACACCTTCTTCAAACAGACCCATGATCAGGAGGATGAGGGTATAGAAGACGACGTTATGGTAACGTTAGATCAGTAAGCTAGCATTAACCAGGCGGAGGAGGCTAACGGCAGCGCAGCGCGGACTGGATTCACCGTGAGACAAACAGATAGAAAAAGGAGAGAGAGAGGGAGAGAGAAAGGCCACGAAGAGGAGAGAGACCGGAGAGGAGAAGAGGTATAGTGTGTGTGATTTTCGGATACTTTTAGGTTTATAATCAAGTTGATCTATGCTGTTTGCCAACTCTTCATCACGAGAAGAGTAGAGAGAATACAGAGAGAGGAAGAGAGAGACAGTAAATCATTAATAAGTGTGTGTATTATTAAACACTCAGATTCATAGAACTGGATTGAAGAGGCATTGTGTGATATAGCCTATGCCATGCAAACAATGTGCTCTATCAGTTTGTAAAAGCTCTACATTAAAAATACCCTTAAAAATTATATATATATATATAGTACTGTTTCAGTGAACTTGTACAAGTATACTAAAAAAACATTCATTTTATTAGTATTTTTATTCAATGCTTTGAAAAATAAGTTAAATCTTTGTAAATACATATGTACTATATATCATTTATTTAAATATGTGGGCAACAAATTATAGATTCATTTTATTTAAAAAATATTATATTATTATTATTTTTTAAATTCAACTATAGGGGTACGGCCAGGTAGGGGGCCTTACAAGATAATGTGCCCAGGGGCCCCTGAGTTCCTAATCCGGGCCTGGACCCGCCTATTTGTTGCACGCGCAATCCCGGGAAAATTAAAAAAACCAGCCCCGCCCACAAACACAGTAGCAAAGAAAAAGAAGAAGGACACTGCAGCAGACGCCAGTTGAATCATGTCGCGAAGACGCTGTGCTCTGAAGTGTGAGGGGAAAGTTAGTGTTATTTTCTCTACTCAAAGATGAAACAGTGAAGAGTCAGTGGTTGAGGTTTATTTTGGCAAAAATACCTCAACATTACAGCCCAGGCTTGTGCTGTGTTCCAGTCATTTTTCTGATGAGTGCTTTAGATCAGAAAATTCTGTTGACGTATGGGACTTTGTCAGAGCTCGACAGTGTAAGTATGTGCAATTAAAATGGTTGCCTCTTTGTTTTCTCTACAAATTATGTATTTAATTGTTTTTTGCTACTTATAACCGCTTGTAGTGCATCTGGTTAACTCTTTATATTCTCATATCACGTCTAATGCCATGATGAAAATGCGACGCGTGCCGCTTTGTTTATGGATTTAAATGCGTTTGCATATAAATGCACAATCCTCTGGCACTTGTCGTTGCTATGGCCATCATCAGTTTCTGGGATAAATAACAAAACGGGAGGGTGGCGGGAGATGGGTCTGAAATTACAGGAGACTCCCGAAAAAAAATTGTTGGCAGGTATACTCACACATACACTCTGCACTCTGACTACTTCAATATTGTTGATAAGCCATGGTGGGCATTTCTCTCTGTCTCACGCTGAATGCTGTTGACCAATCACAACAGAGTACAATAGGACCAATCAGCGCACATTAGCATCGCATTAGGGAGGGGTGTAGGAACAAATTAACTGTTAAATAATCATAAGCGAGTCGCTGGCATAATTTGATAAAAATAAATGCATATTTTAAGACAATGAAAGTGTACTTTGCCCTTGAATGCACATCAGCCTGTTGTTGGAGACCCCCCCCCCCCCCCCAAAACAAAACAAAATATGACCCTTTTTAATGTATAATAGGGGCTCTTTAAATCCATTCAGACAAACTCCGGGTCTGACAGAAGAACTTTTAGCTTAGCTTAGCATAGATCCTTGAATCAGATTAGACCATTAGCATCTCGCTCAAAAAATTCCTAAGAGTTTTTAAAGTAAGACTTGACTCTTGTGTAGTTAAAGTATGCACCAAGACTGATGGAAATGAATAGCTGCTATGTTCCAACTAGACATGGCTAGTAACTATACCTATACGCCTCTTGGGAAGTATACATGGGCATTCTGTTTGAATGGGTAAATCAAATTCTTCAAAACTGCTTGCCAAGATTACGATTACATTACATACTATGAATAACCAATAAAATTAAACAGTAACTGTCCTTTTTGTTTAATTTATAAATGTATATATATCACACAATATCTGCAGAAACTCACATCTAGTCCAAGCCCCTCCCCTGGAGAATTGTCATTCTATACTGATCGCTGATTGGCTCATGTACTAAAAGGTGGGCTTTATTTGCCATATATCAATCACTGATTGGCTCCTGTACTAGAAGGCGGGGCTTCATTTGCCATAATGACTGTTTCACTTTTCCCATTCAAAAGTATACGAGTGACACGTCATGTGTATTCTATAATCTTTGCTATACTCTCATTCTGGAGTAATAATCAAAGATTTTGGACTATTTGTTAGACCCAGAGATCAGCTGAACGGATTAAAATGACCAAACTCAACAGTTTAACTCTGAGTAACTTGAAAAATGAGCCTATTTGCCAGAAAGTCTTACTTTAAATACGTCATAATTAATATAAAACAAAAAAAAGTATATTGTTTGCTTTCATAACTTAAATTACAGTCAATGTAACTGCATAGAGACTCAAAATGTGTTTGTGTGTGTGTGTGTGTGTGTGTGTTTTATAATCAGTGAGGGACCACTGACTTCTCAAAATATCACAAGAACGCAAGCATGTTTGGAGTAAATGACGACAGAATTTTCACTTCTGGCCTTTTAATGATTCCTCTCTCTACAGCATATCTCCAAATTAATCAAAAATCAACCCTGAAACCTGTTTCCAAAAATCATCAGAAAATTCACAAGTACAAAAAGAACATTTTTGTGATTTTTTTATTATTATTATTATTTATTATTAAATATATTGCAGGGATAGTAGTACCTGTGTAATATTTTGAAATGAATTTCTTCTACCTGATTTGGGCGTAAAAATGTATTGTTGACCAAATATCATCTATAAATGGGAAAGAAAAATATTGTTTCCATTTCAAAATGGCTTTCGGGAAACATGTTCCACCAATGCGTAAAGCACTTTGAGAGTGCAGGAAACGTGCTATATAAATGTAAGGAATTATTATTATTAATTATTATTCATTCATTTCTATGTGAAACACTTTCATGAGCCCATTTAGCCAATAAGACAAAAACATAGTTTTACTAAAGTAAGCTTACATTTATCCACACAAAATAAACCTGACTGTATTATTTGTAGTAAAGCCGTGGTTAATTGTGTTAAATATGCCATTTCAGCCTGCAGAATGGCATTTCAAACTGTGGCCTAACAAAAATATAGAAAAGAAATATCGAGTTTCTGTAATATAAAACTAAATAATTCCTCTCACTGTATAGTTCCTAAAGTAAACTAGACAGAAACAAATGTATGTTAATATTAACAGAATCACTCAAATAGCAATTAATCTGACTGATGTTAACGTTAAAGGTTTGATCGAGCTTTTAAGTAAAACAATAGATTAAAGTTACAGTACCGTTAATATAACATTAATATTTACGTTACATTAAGTTGCATCAATGTTAGCATTAGCATCAAATGCTAATTAGCGCTACTATAGCCTGTGACATACAGTAATAAACGTTAGATCTATTTACACTGACTTAAATATTCATTTGTTTAATTTGTAATTGTTTATTTTATTTAGGTTATTTTTTCTTTTTAATTCGCATTTTTCACTTAGTGAAGGTGGGGACTGTTGACTAACGTTAGTAGCTCTAAATTAGTTGACTGCAATGCTGTGATGGTGTTAGCATGTAGCATGTTCACACAAAATAAGTACAGTTCGCAATTAAAAGCATTTTATACCTTTTGTTGTAACTTAATAAAATCTACTGCAATTAATGTCAATAAAGATGTTTAATCCACAAGAATTTGATCATTATTCCTACCTGTTAGCGTTCACATCGGTTCAGTCCTTATTTAGGCTAGAGTGGGTTATTTTTTGTGAATGAATCTGTGGATTTAAATAAATTGTGAGAGTCGATTCATCCTTGACCTATTCATAAATACAACAGTTGCTTTGTTGCTGAATAAATGTCTTATTCACTTAAGACAGTGTCCTACCACCACCTACTGGCGGTTTCAGGTAATACATGGATAACTTCATTTTGTTGCATATTTTTCTTTTTAATTTATTATTTGAAGCATTATACTACGGTGGCCCAGTAGTGCAAAACACAACAACATTAAGATGAAAACGCTGCAACACTAAGATGAAAAATGCAGCAACACTAAGATGAAAAATGCTGCAACACTAAGATGAAAAATGCTGCAACACTAAGATGAAAAATGCTGCAACACTAAGATGAAAAATGCAGCAACACTAAGATGAAAAATGCTGCAACACTAAGATGAAAAATGCAGCAACACTAAGATGAAAAATGCTGCAACACTAAGATGAAAAATGCTGCAACACTAAGATGAAAAAGCTGCAACACTAAGATGAAAAATGCTGCAACACTAAGATGAAAAATGCTGCAACACTAAGATGAAAACGCTGCAACACTAAGATGAAAAATGCTGCAACACTAAGATGAAAAATGCTGCAACACTAAGATGAAAAATTCTGCAACACTAAAAACGTAACACAACGGAAATGCTCCCAACCACTAGGTGGCAGTGGAACACCGATTACTTCTTCTGATTAAACAGATATTATTAATACAGACCAAAACAATGATTATTACCTCGAGAAATTCCACAAGAAGTTCTAAATGTAAGTTAGTAACATTAAATTTAAATCAAGTTGTGAATGAGGATTTTTATTACTTTAAGATTTGATATTCTGGGAAATCTTAATGTTTTTATAAAATTAAACATCAATAGTACTTCATGAAGCAATCCACAGAACTTGTTTCTGTTTTTCCTGCTTCAGAAACATTGTCATAAAAATCTATTGTATGTCACATTAATCAGCTAACGAAAATCTGCATTAAATATTAAAAAGAATAAAACATTCTTTAGAAATCAAACAGCATGTCCAATTAACATAAATCCTCGGGATCGTGCTTTGACGAGGTGTAACGTTACAACGCTATTTTAATATATTCATCAAAAAATAAGAAAATTCCGTGACAAACCGCGTTATTCGATTTCATGTCAGATACGATTTATGAAATTCATAGGACCCTACAAACAATACAGCATTGTAACTTACCTCCACTGGTGCTGGGCTCATTTCCATCAGGAACTTTGCCTTTCATAAACGTTATGTTTTTTCCACATTTGCTGCAGAATGACGGGCAACTGTCAAGTGAAGCCCAGCAAAATGGGCAATACATGATTGCTACCAAGAGCAACGTCCGAAATGAAACGAAACTTTTGAACTAAAACTCTTAAGATGGGCACACGACTGCCCGTTATCTGCCACCTAGTGGTCAGGAGCATTTCCGTTGTGTTGTGATTTTAAAGTTGCAGCGCTTTCATCTTAGTGTTGCAGCATGATTCATCTTAGTGTTGCAGCGTTTTTAACTTAATGTTGTTGTGTTTTCATCTTAATGTTGCTGCATTTTTATCTTAATGTTGTTGTGTTTTTATCTTAATGTTGCAGCATTTTTATCTTAATGTCGTTGTG